>NC_069499.1:887389553-887517053 GCF_027579735.1 Bombina bombina | reverse complement strand
GACCCAGGGGTCATCTACTCCAATGGATATTTTGGAAAGATTATCCGCTGACGAGGGTGACTCCGACTCTTCGGAGGATATTCCTTCTGGGTCAGAGTCTATGTCATTTAAAGCTCCGACTGTAGAGGAGCATGACTTTAGGTTTAGGATGGAAAATTTGCACTTTTTGCTGAAGCAAGTGCTTGCTACCCTCGATGTTCTGGAACCGAAACTACTGGAGGAACCTTTGATTCCTAAGCTTGATAAAGTATATGAGGACAGGGTGGTGCCTCAGACCTTCCCAGTTCCTGTTAAGATGGCTAATATTATTAAGAATGAATGGGAGAGATTAGGTTCTTCCTTTTCCTCTTCTTCTTTTAAGAAGCTGTTCCCCGTCCCAGGCTCTCAGCTCAAGCTATGGGGGACTGTCCCTAAGGTGGATGGTGCTATCTCTACGCTCGCGAAGCAGATTACGATTCCTCTTGAGGATAGTTCGTTGTTTAAAGAGCCCATGGATAAAAAGTTAGAGAACATGTAAATAAAGATGTTTCAACATACAGGGTTTGATTTTCAGCCAGCAGCAGCGGTAGCTGCGGTTGCCAGAGTTGCGACATATTGGTGCGAAGCAATGTCGGACATGGTCGAGAGGCAGACTCCCCTCGCTGACATACAGGAGAGAATTAAGGTTTTGAAGGTCGCTAATTCTTTTATTTGTGATGCCAATATGCATATTATTCGCCTGAACGCTAAAGTGTCAGGTTTTTCCGTATTAGCCCACAGGGCTCTGTGGCTAAAGTCGTGGTCTGCGGACATGACCTCTAAGTCTAGACTACTATCCCTTCCATTTCAGGGAAAGATCCTGTTAGGTCCAGGATTGGATTCAATCATATCCATGGTTACGGGAGGCAAGGGTGATTTCCTACTGCAGGATAAGAAGCTTAAGCCTAAGAGATCTACTTTTCGTCCTTTTTGTGCGGACAAGGCCCAACGCCAACAGCCCGCCGCAAAAGCGGATCAGTCCGAAGGCACTTGGAAGCCAACTCAGTCTTGGAATAAGTCCAAGCAGAACAAGAAGCCCGCTGAAACAAAGTTGGCATGAAGGTGCGGCTGCCGACTGGCCTCCGGTCCAAGTAGGGGGGCAGATTATCTCTTCTCAAAAGCCTGGTTGCCGGACGTTCAGGACCCTTGGGTTCTGGAGGTTATCGCCCAAGGATACAGGATAGGGATCAGATCTCATCTGCCCAGGGGAAGATTTCTCCTGTCAAATCTGTCTTACAGACAAGAAAAGAGAAACGCCTTTCTAGAATGTGTGAGGGATCTCTTTTCCCTCAGAGTAATTGTACCAGTACCCCCAGCAGAAAGGGGTCTAGGGTACTATTCAAACCCAAAGAAGGAGGGCACGTTCCTCCCGATTCTAGATCTAATATGTTTAAACAAATTTCTGGCTGTTCCATCGTTCAAAATGGAAACAATCAGATCTATTCTTCCCCTAGTTCAAGAGGGTCAGTTCATGACTACAATAGACTTAAATGATGCCTACCTTCATGTGCCAATCTACAGGGATCACTTCAAATTCCTGAGAATTTCTGGACCAACATTTCCAGTTTGTGGCCCTTCTTTTTGGTCTGGCGACAGCCCAAGAGTCTTCACAAAGGTTGGGGGTGCTACTTGAAGTGGCCAGATCCAGAGGCATTGCTGTGGTGCCATATCTGGACGACATCCTAGTCCAGGCGCCGTCGTTCAGTCTCGCAGAGGATCACTCGAGGGCCCTTCTTCTTTTGTTCCAATCCCACGGTTGGAAGGTAAACTCAGGAAAGAGCTCCCTGATTCCCAGCAACAGGGTGGAGTTCCTGGGAACGATAATAGATTCTATATCCATGAGGATATTTTTTACAGATCAGCGACGCAGGAAGATCGTATCCACCTGCCTTGCCCTTCAGTCCTCCTCCAGTCCCTCGGGGGCTCAGAGTATGGAGGCGATCGGGCTCATGATGTCCAGCATCGATGTCATTCCATTTGCCAGGTTCCACCTCAGATCTCTTAAGTTATGCATGTTGAGACAGTGGAGCGGCGATCATACAGACCTATCACAACAGATGTCTTTGGACAATCGGACGAGGGAATCTCTCTCTTGGTGGATACGTCCAGAACAACTGTCCCAAGGGACATCCTTCCTCAGACCCTCCTGGGAGATTGTGACCATGGATGTGAGTCTGGCAGGATGGGGAGCTGTTTGGGGTCTCAGGATGACACAGGGAAAGTGGTCTTGAGAGGAGTCTCTCCTCCCGATCAATATTCTGGAACTTCGAACGATCTACAATGCCTCTACTGGGATCGTTTAGCTTCATCAGATTCAAGACAGACAACATTACCTCGGTGGCTTACATCAACCACAGGGGACGACGACAAGCTCTCTGGCAATGAGGGAGGTTTCTCTGATATTGGAATGGGTAGAGTCTTACAACTGCTCGCTTTCAGCAACTGGGATTTCCTTAGCAAACAATCCTTCCACCCGGGGAAATGGTCTCTCCATCCCGAGGTGTTTGCAGAGATTTTTCTCAGATGGGGGACACCGGAGATAGACCTCATGGCGTCCAGATACAGGTTGCGGTCCATGGATCCCCAGGCAGAGCTGATAGATGCTTTAGTGGTGCCTTGGGGGTTCAACCTAGTTTACATTTTTCCACCGTTGCCACTTCTACCTCATGTAGTGGCCCGCATCAAGCAGGAGCAAGATTCAGCTATTCTGATTGCTCCATTGTGGCCGCGGAGGACGTGGTTGCGGATCTGGTTGGGATGTCATCTTCTCCTCCATGGAGGTTACCCTGTTGCAGGGATCTGTTGGTACAGGGTCCCTTTCAACATCAAAATGAGGCTGACTGCGTGGAGATTGAACGCTTAGTCTTGGCCAAGAGAGGCTTTTCTGAGAGAGTGATTGATACTCTCATTCAGGCTATGAACCTGGTCACTCGTCGCATCTATCATAAGATGTGGAGGACTTGTCCTGGTGTGACAAGCATAGATATCCTTGGCACAAGGTTAAGGTATCCAGGATTCTGTCCTTTCTCCAGGATGGTATGGAGAAGGGACTTGCCGCCAGTTCCTTGAAAGGGCAGATTTCGGCATTCTCTGATTTGTTGCACAAGAGGCTCGCTGAGCTTCCGGATAGTCAGTCTTTTGTACAGGCTCTGTCTATAATCTGGCCTGTTTTTAGACAGTCCGCTCCTCCCTGGAGCTTGAACTTGGTTCTGAGGGTATTGCAGAGGGTTCCGTTTGAACCTATGCACTCTATTAACATAGATTGTGTCCTAACCCCTCTTCTAAAGAGAGGTTACTTCATAATTTGGATCTGGTTCAAGCCTTGAAGTTTTATCTTCAGGCTACAAAGGATTTCAGACAATCTACATCTCTCTTGGTGGTGTATGCAGGGAAGCGCAAGGGGCAGAAAGCCTCTTCATCTTCTTTGTCCTTTTGGTTGAGGAGCATGATTCGCTTAGCCTTCGAGACAGTGGGACATAAGCTTCCTCAAAGGATCACGGCTCATTCGACTAGAGCTGTGGCTTCTTCTTGGGTCTTCAAGAATGAGGCCTCTATGGAGAAGATTTGTAAGGCGGCTACATGGTCCTCCTTACATACCTTTACAAAGTTTTACAAATTTTACGTCTTTACTTCTGCGGAAGCAGTTTTTGGGAGATAGGTTTTTCAGGCTGTGGTGCCCTCAGATTAGGGTCCGCCTTCTTTTGCCCTCCCGTTTTTCATTCAGTGTCCTCTAGAGCTTGGGTATTTGTTCCCACAAGTAATGAATGAAGCTGTGGACTCTCCTACTCTTTAGATGGAAAACATAAATTATGCATACCTGATCATTTTATTTCCATTGAGGGGAGGAGAGTCCACAGATCCCGCCCGTTGCTCCAGTGGGCGGATCTAAAATTAGTTTTTGTTCTTCTGGCACCATTTATACCCTAATATTTCTCCTACTGTTCCTTGTTCCTTTGGCAGAATGACTGGGGGATAAGGGAGGTGGGGGAGGCATTTAAGCCTTTAGCTGGGGTGTCTTTGCCTCCTCCTGGTGGCCAAGTGCTTAATTCCCACAAGTAATGAATGAAGCCGTGGACTCTTCTCCCCTTGATGGAAATACAATTATCAGGTAAGCATTATTTATGTTTTAAAATATTATTATTTTTTATTATTATCAGGTATTTGTAGAGAGCCAACAGATTCCACAGCGCTATATATGTAACCACCAATCAACAAGCGCTATCCAGGGTGTGAACCAAAAATGGACCGGCTCCTAAGCTTTCATTCCTGCTTTTTGAAATAAAGATACCAAGAAAACTAAGAAATATTCGGCTAGATTACGAGTTGTGCGTTAGTGTAAAAAAGCAGCGTTAAGAGGTCCTAACGCTGCTTTTTTGCGCCCGCTGGTATTACGAGTCTTGAAGGTTTAGGGTCACCGCACGCTTCTTTGGCCTTACCACAAAACGACTTACATAAACTTCGTAAAGTCTTTTTTCTATGGGACTTCCATAGCGCCAGTATTATGAGTCTGTCCTGGGAGGCCAAATAGTGAGCGGTACACCCTACCATGTCAAGAGTCCTAATGCATTTAAAAGTCAGTAGTTAACTAAAGTGCTAAAAAGTAAACTAACACCCATAAACTACCCATAAACTACCTATTAACTCCTAAACCGAGGTCCTCCCGCATCGCAACACTAAAATAAATTTTTTAACCCCTAATCTGCCGCTCCGGACACCGCCTCCACCTACATTATATTTATGAACCCCTAGTCTGCTGCCCCCAACATCGCCGACACCTACATACTATTTATTAACTCCTAATCTGCTGCCCCAATGTCGCCGCAACCTACCTACATTTATTAACCCCTAATCTGCTGCTCCCAACGTCGCCACCACTATATTAAACCTATTAACCCTTAAACCTAAGTCTAACCCTAACACCCCCTAACTTAAATATAATTACAATAAATCTAAATAAAAATTACTATCATTAACTAAATTATTCCTATTTAAAACTAAATACTTACCTATAAAATAAACCCTAAGCTAGCTACAATATAACTAATAGTGTGATATACCTTTAAGGTATATCCCTCCCACCTACTTCCTCTCTCTATATAAACCACCTGTTAACACCTTATCCCTGCCTGATTATTGGTGTTGATTCTTAGAGTACACTTATTCCTGAAACTCTGAACCTCTCTACATAATCTTCAGGTCATCTCGCTATAATTCCTTTCCAGGAATTACCTTTGTTTGTGAATTCCCTTCACTGCCTCCATTCTCATTCCGGATCATCTGCTGAGTTTCCCAACTCTCCTGCTCAGCCTGCTCCAGCTGATCTCTCCTACGCAACACCCGGAAGTCACACTCACACAGCGTTCCGCTCCACACGCTGCAGACGCTAAGTATTGAGAGCACTATCTCACTTTCTATCTTCAGCTGGAAGCTCCGGTAAGCGATATAATAGCCATACTCCTGTAAACCGGAAAGTTTCACTTGATTGCTTAAACTCCGCTCATTCATGTAACCGGATCCTCAATGTAAATACTTGTACTTATATATTTTGCCTGTGTGAGTGTGTGAAGACGGTTGTATGCGGGACTGTTTGTTTTCCAAGCTTAAGTCACTTTGTTTTCTGGATTACTTGTACATTTATTCTGGGAAATATCCACAAATACTAAAATACAGGCCTAAGATATTACTAAAGGTAACTCTATACTTGGGACATTAATCCATTTCAATATAAATACGCTCACAGCATATCTTTCCCTAAAACTGAGACTCCACATTTAGGGGAGATTCTGCAAAAGAGCAACAAACCTTTTTATGGTTATAACAAATAGTTACATTGTATTTATCTTAGGGTTTATTTTTATTTTACAGGCAAGTTTGTATTTATTTTAACTAGGTAGAATAGTTATTAAATAGTTATTAACTATTTAATAACTACCTAGCTAAAATAAATACAAATTTACCTGTAAAATAAAACCTAACCTAAATTACACTAACACCTAACACTACACTATAATTAAATAAATTAACTAAATTAAATACCATTACCTAAATTAATTTAAATTAGCTAAAGTACAAAAAAAACAAAACACTAAATTACAGAAAATAATAAACAAATTACAGATATTTAAACTAATTACACCTAATCTAATAGCCCTATTAAAATAAAAAAGACCCCCCAAAATAAAAAACCCTAGCTTAGACTAAACTACCAATAGCCCTACCTGTAAAAAAAAAAATAAAAAAAAAATATCCCACCCGAAGTTAAAACCCACCACCCACACAACCAACCCCCCAAATAAAATACTATCTTAAAAAAAACTAAGCTCCCCATTGCCCTCAAAAAAGGGCATTTGCATAGGCATTGCCCTTAAAAGGGCAGTTAGCTTTTTTGCAGGCCCAAAGTCCCTAACCTAAAAATAAAACCCACCCAATACACCCTTAAAAAAAACCTAACACTAACCCCCTGAAGATCTACTTACCGGGAGACGTCTTCATCCAAGCCGGGCCGAAGTCCTCAAAGAAGCCGGGAGAAGTCTTCATCCAAGCCGGGCGAAGTGGTCCTCCAGATGGGCAGAAGTCTTCATCCAGCCGGCGCGGAGCGGGTCCATCTTCAAGACATCCGACGCGGAGCATCCTCCTATTTAATAACTATTCTACCTAGTTAAAATAAATACAAACTTGCCTGTAAAATAAAAATAAACCCTAAGCTAAATACAATGTAATATTAGTTATATTGTAGCTAGCTTAGGGTTTATTTTATAGGTAAGTATTTAGTTTTAAATAGGAATTATTTAGTTAAAGGGACAGTCTACACCAGAATTTTTATTGTTTTAAAGATAGATAATCCCTTTATTACCCATTACCCAGTTTTGCATAACCAACACAGTTATAATAATATACTTTTAACCTCTGTGATTATCTTGTTTCTAAGCCTCTGCAAACTGCCCCTTTTTTCAGTTCTTTTGACAGACTTGCAGTCTAGCCAATCAGTGCCTGCTCCCAGATAACTTCACGTGCACGAGCATAGTGTTATTTATATGAAATACGTGAACTAACACCCTCTAGTGGTGAAAAACTGTTAAAATGCAATCTGAAAAGAGGCGGGCTTCAAGGTCTAAGAAATTAGCATATGAACCTCCTAGGTTAAGCTTTCAACTAAGAATGCCAAGAGTACAAAGCAAAATTGGTGATAAAAGTAAATTGGAAAATTGTTTAAAATTACATGCTCTATCTGAATCATGAAAGTTTATTTTGGCCTAGACTGTCCCTTTAATGATAGTAATATTTATTTAGATTTATTGTAATTATATTTAAGTTAGGGGGTGTTAGGGTTAGACTTAGGTTTAGGGGTTAATAACTTTAATATAGTGGCGGCGACGTTGGGGGCGGCAGATTAGGGGTTAATAAATAGTATGTAGGTGTTGGCGATGTTGGGGGCAGCAGATTAGGGATTAATACATATAATGTAGGTGGCGGCGGTGTCCAGAGCGGCAGATTAGGGGTTAATAAATTTAATGCAGGTGTTGGCGATGTCGGGGGTGGCAGATTAGGGTTAATAAGTGTAAGATTAGGGGTGTTTAGACTCGGGGTTCATGTTAGGATGTTAGGTGTAGACATAACTTTTATTTCCCCATAGGAATAAATGGGGCTGCATAACTAAGTTTTATGCTGCTTTTTTGCAGGTGTTAGACTTTTTCTCAGACGGCTCTCCCTGTTGATTCCTATGGGGAAATTGTGCACGAGCATGTATGACCAGCTGGTATTAGAGTGCGGTAAGGAGCAAAATTTTGCTCAACGCTCACTTCTTGTCTTTTAACGATGGGTTTCTGAAAACTCGTAATACCAGCGTTGCATGTAAGTGAGCGGTGAGACAAAACTGCTTGTTAGCACCGCATAGCCTCTAACGCAAAACTCGTAATCTGGGCCATTGATAATAGGAGTAAAAAAGAAAGTTGCTTAAAATGGCATGATCTACTTGAATAATAAAGTAAAAAAAATTGGGTTTAGTATCCCTTTAAGTGGATTGCAAATATGTCTCTGTGATAACATCTCATAACAACAGGCCTTAGTCACAATGATGTCAGAGATTGAGCATTTGCAAGAACCTAGTTAGATATAGCTGGTGTTACAGTTTGTGCACGGAATGCCCAGCAGCGCTCAGTATACAGGGTGACCAGCAGGGCATACATGCTGGAATGTTAGTGGCTTGTGGGATATTGAGAGCAGGAAATGGGCATCGAATGCGGGTAATGTACTGCAGGGCTCAATATGCAGGAAGTAAACAAAAGAACACTATGAGCAGTAGACTAGCAGGGTAAAAAGATGGCAGGGACCAGATATTAACCCCTTAACGACCAACGACGTATGGGGTACGTCCTGCAAAAAAATGCAGTTAATGACCAAGGACGTACCCCGTACGTCGTTGGTCTTTGAAAGCAGTGGAAGCGATCCTGATCACTTCCAACTGCTTTCATGTTATAGCAGTGATGCCTCGATATTGAGGCATCCTGCTATAACATTTTTTAGCCCACCGATGAAGAGAGAGCCACCCTGTGGCCCTCTCTGCATCGGCCATTGATGGCCATGTTTGTTGGTGGGTGGGAGCTTACCAAGGGAGGCGGGTGGGCGGCCATCGGTGGGAAGGGGGGCGGGATCGAGTGCGGGCATGCGCGCGGGTGCGCGCGCGTGAACTGAAGCGGGTGCGCGCGCGTGCACGGGAGCGGGCGCGCATGCGCGCGGGCGGGTGGGAGCCCTACACTATGGAACAATGATGTACTCGGTGGGAGTGAGGGTGGGCTTCTAAAAACTGGTTAGCGATCTGGCAGGGGTTGGGGGGTTGGGGGTTGAGGGAGGGCAGCTACACTACAGAAAATAGTATTTTTCTAAAAAAAACTAAAAAAAAAATATTTGATTTTAAACTGGGCACTGGCAGACAGCTGCCAGTACCCAATATGGCGCAATAAGGCAGAGAGAGGGGGGTTAGAGAGCTGTTTGGGGGGGGGATCAGGGAGGTTGGGGGCTAAGGGAGGATACTACAGAACATAATTATTATTTAAAAAAAAAAAAACCAAAAAAACTCTTATTTTAGTACTGGCAGACTTACTGCCAGTACTTAAGATGGCAGGGGACAATTGTGGGGTGGGGGAGGGAAGAGAGCTGTTTGGGAGGGATCTGGGGGTGTGATGTGTCATGTGGGAGGTTGATACCTACACTAAAGCTAAAATTAACCCTGCAAGCTCCCTAAAAGCTCCCTAATTAACCCCTTCACTGCTGGGCATTATACACGTATGGTGCGCAGCGGCATTTAGCTGCCTTCTAATTACCAAAAAGCAAAGCCAAAGCCATATATGTCTGCTATTTCTGAACAAAGGGGATCCCAGAGAAGCTTTTACAACCATTTATGCCATAATTGCACAAGCTGTTTGTAAATAATTTTAGTGAGAAACCTAAAATTGGGAAAATTTTACGTTTTATTTTTATTTGTTCGCATTTGGCGGTGAAATGGTAGCATGAAATATACCGAAATGGGCCTAGATCAATACTTTGGGTTGTCTACTACACTACACTAAAGCTAAAATTAAAACTACAAGCTCCCTACATGCTCCCTAATTAACCCCTTCACTGCTGGGCATAATACACGTGTGGTGCGCAGCGGCATTTAGCGGCCTTCTAAATACCAAAAAGCGATGCCAAAGCCATATATGTCTGCTTTTTTTGAACAAAGGGGATCCCAGAGAAACATTTACAATCATGTATGCCATAATTGCACAAGTTGTTTGTAAATAATTTCAATGAGAAACCTAAAGTTTGTGAAAACATTTGTGAAAAAGTGAACATTTTTTTTTATTTGATCGCATTTTGTAGTGAAATGGTGGCATGAAATATACCAAAATGGGCCTAGATCAATACTTTGGGATGTCTTCTAAAAAAATATATATACATGTCAATGGATATTCAGGGATTCCTGAAAGATATCAGTGTCCCAATGTAACTAGCGCTAATTTTGAAAAAAAGTGGTTTGGAAATAGCAAAGTGCTACTTGTAATTATTGCCCTATAACTTGCAAAAAAAGCAAAGAACATGTAAACATTGGGTATTTCTAAACTCAGGACAAAATATAGAAACTATTTAGCATAGGTGTTTTTTAGTGGTTGTAGATGTGTAACAGATTTTGGGGGTCAAATTTCGAAAAACTGCGTTTTTTTCCATTTTTTCCTCATATTTTATAATTTTTTTTATAGTAAATTATAAGATATGATGAAAATAATGGTATCTTTAGAAAGCCCATTTAATGGCGAGAAAAACGGTATATAATATGTGTGGGTACAGTAAATGAGTATGAGGAAAATTACAGCTAAACACAAACACCGCAGAAATGTAAAAATAGCCTTGGTCCCAAACGGACAGAAAATGGAAAAGTGCTGTGGTCATTAAGGGGTTAAGTAAAAAGTAATGTGTAGTGCCTGACAGAAGGGAACTGTTGTTCCATAGGAGTGCCCCATGCTGGGCAACACTGTCACACTATAAATTCACAGTGATGCGCTGCCCTTCCCTTTGCCGAGTGCTCTCCTGTCTGTTAACTATAGACAGGACACCACAGAGTGCCTTATTCCTTATGGTGCCATAGTAGGCAAGGTACATGTTTGGTAGATGCGGGTGCTTTAAACAACCATTGTTGAACTCAACACTACGTATTTGCTAACAAGTTGAACATATAACAATTTCTGGAAGACCGGTTTATTCATGTTTTATGTAGGTAATATTTTGACCCTAACAAAGCATATATGTGACAGAATTCACATTACGTTAGCGGTTGGCCAGGGTGATGAGCTAACAAGAGTGTGTTATGTATTATTATAGGTACCTAGTAAGCTTTTGGGGAAGACGTTTTTGTACAGCACATTCAATGGTTAGTAGAGCAAATACTTACAGAGGACCCTGTTAAATATTTTAAAGGGACAGTACAGTATAAATTAAACTTTCATGATTCAGATAGAGTATGCAGTTTTAAACGACTTTCCAATTATCAAATTGACTTCCTTTTCTTATCCTTTGTTGAAGAGTATACATAGGTAGGGTTAGTAGCAGCAATGCACTGCTGGGTGCTATCTGCTGAATGGTAGCTGCATTTATATGTCACTTGCCATTGGTTTAGCTGAAGTGTTCAGCTAGCTCGCAGTAGTGCATTGCTGCTCCTTCAAAAAAGAAAACCAAGACAATTAAGCAAATTTGAGAATATCTAATCATGAATCACGAAAGTAAACTTTAAAGTTGCCATAAACCTTGTGAAAATCAGAACTTATATAAAATATTTTTGGTGTTTTTAAAAGCGACAGACAAATGAATTATAACATAGAATAAATGGTATACGTCTGTTTGTTGTTTTGTAATAATGAATATAAACTAACACACTTAAAGGGACATTGTACTCTAGATTTTTCTTTGCATAAATGTTTTGTAGATGATAAATTTATATAGCCCATACAGTTTTTTTTTAAAAAAAAAAGTATAGTTTTGCTTATTTTTAAATAACATTGCGCTGATTTTCAGACTCCTAACCAAGCCTCAAAGTTTTAGATGTAGACTGTTGTCTACCTACTCCAGCTTGCTCCTGTTTGTGTAAAGTGTCTTTTCATATGCAGGGGAGGGGGGAGTGTCTGCTGTTTTTGCTTTCCAGACCATTTCAGTTGGCGTCCCAGCCTAACCTTTGCATATTATTCTTTATAGTAGTGTATATTACATGTAGTTATATGAAAATTGGTGCATCCTGTCCCTTTTAATGGCTCCTAAATAACATATGCAGTTCTTCAAAACGATGTGCAGGCAATCGGAATGTGTGCAAACAAGTAATCCCGTTTCTCTCACTTTTCCTGCTTAAACAAATGTTTGCAACTAAAACCACTTCATCAAGCTACAGCACAGTTCCTCAGTGAAATAGGTTTACTGTTTATCCTGGTGTAATTGTAGCATTATGGAAGCTTGTCCTGTGCAGAGTAAAACGCACCATTGTCCTTAAAATCACCATAGGAAACCATAAACATTTCCTATATCCTTGTGTACCAGGAAATCACATCAAAGCTGTCATAATATTTAAGTGTTTCAGAGGAGGATGTCCGCTTCTTCCACTTTGTGTAAAACATTGAATTTCTGCTCTTCCCTGTGAGCAATTCCCTTCATACTTTTTAATCCATACACTGTTTCATAATTTCTGGTTAAAGGGACACAAAACCCACATTTTTTTCTTTCATGATTCAGACAGAGCATGCAATTTTTCTGTTTTACTCCTATTATAAATTTTTCTTTGTTCCCTTGCTATCTTTATTTGAAAAAGCAGTAATGTAAACATAGGAGCCGGCCCATTTTTGGTTCAGAACCTGGGTAGCGCTTGGTGATTGATGGCTACATCTGGTTCATGAAAGAAATGTTTTTGTGTCCCTTTTAATGATCAGTGTTTGGGAAGCCTAATTTTTTTTTAAACTACATTTTAATACCAAAAGCAGAAAATGTATACAATTATGCATTTACAGCAGTTTGGGAGTAACATTAAACAGTATCATTCTTTTTGCTTAGGATTCTCCTCTTTACTCGTTCCCACTTCTGTGTAAGTAGCCATGCAATAGCAAGCATGCTAGGGATCAATAAGAGCGTAACGTCACTTATGCAAGCATGTAAACAACTATGTTATGCCACAGCTGCACGTGTTTCTGGTAATTAATCGGTTAAAACAATATCTAATATTTGCTACTGGAGCATAATAGATTAAACCATTGTGATAATGGCAACCATTGTACTAAAACTCAGTTTGTTACTGTTCAAAATCAGTTTGTTACTGTTCAGAAGTTACTGTTCAAAATCTACAAGGTTTTAAAAGTATTTAAACTCCTTACCCCAAGCCCATTACCTGTAAAGTTAGAAGCCTGTCTGCACCAGATAAGACAGGCGTTCAGCTTTCATGTCAGGCAACCAGTGATGTCACTGTTGACATCACTGACTTTGATAGGTATGTCTGACAGGTAGCCCTGAGCTGTTCACAGTAAATACTTATGCACGGCCAGTGTAACCTTAGGCAACGGGCAGATATGGTAAGTGCTCATGTGGTCTAGTGCTGCAGATTAAACAAAAATAAGGCCACAAACACAGAGTATAGGGATTTTTTTAAAATTCTCTTTTAGTCTAAACTAAAAACAGATATATTTACTATTAAGTAACTAGTGCACATTTTTTATAATTTTAACATAGTTCATTTTTTATCATTTTTTCAACTCAGGCGTGTAAAATACAAATTATTTGTTTAAAGGTAAAAATAATTAACTATATTAAAACCTTTAACTAATGATTCTAACTCTAACTTGTATGTTCCTTTTAACTTAAAAACACATTAAAAGTACTAAACATATAAATAGCGATGACTAAAAGATGAATGTTCTAAGGTTTCAAGCTCATTTTGTATAGTGACCTGTTGTTTGTTCGCTTATGCATGAAACTGATCCTTTATCGGGGCCCAGAATCAGTAATGGGTTCTCTAGGGATCGCTTGTTCCTACAGCTTTGCAATCCTTCAGAATCTGATCTCAAAAAGTCTTTTTCTGTAGAAGACCCTGGGAACAGCTCCCTCCTCTTCACCTTTCTGAAAGGAGCATAGGTTTATTGCTCGTAAACTTCACATTTTGAGGAGCCAGACTCCTGAGCCAGTCCAACGTCAACATGCAGTGAACGGCTGCTATTTCTGTCTGGCCAACGAGAGGTGATTCAATATTTCCTTCTCTGCGGTGCTCTTTCTGCCTTTGTGTACTCGGGCCAAGGTCAAATCAGATCAGCACGCTCGGGGAGAAATACCCATGCTTGGAGACAGAAGAGCTCGTTAACTGGCTGAGGATTCGATACCTTGAAATCCTATATTCGGGGCTGTGAATGAGAGGGTCACTGACATTCATTCTACACTGCGGCAAAGTAGACTTTATGAGCAAGTTTGATTTTTTCCTCTGTGAAAACCAGGGCCTGATTCATTAAACAAATGAATTTACCTTTCTTAAAGAACATTATAAGGTTCATGCGTTCCAACAAAGTCATATTTTGGAGATATCACTTTGGTGGCACACTGCCCATTGTCTGCTTTTTAAAATAAATAAAAATGCTATGGTGGACCCAAGATACTTTGGATCATGTGCCCAAGTATCATTTTATGCTTATATTCATTTGTATTTGTTTGTAGGTTAGAACATTTGCTTTTTGTACTCTGGAGAGTGTGGCACAAAAGCAGCTGATTAATGCCAGAGTTTAAGGTCCCAATTAGATGTTAAAAAGTGTGGAAATACCGAAATTAAACTCCCTCACCCCACACAATTTAATAATATAATAAAATATATTTTGATAGATTAAAAATTATATATTATTATTGCATTTCCATGTTATTTAGTGTGTGTGTTTGTGTATGAAAATATAGGGTAATGACAGGGTCACATTCCTTCTCTATAACGCAGGTAGTATCAATTTAACCTCTCGAATTCTAGGATCACCATAACAGCTGATTTTTTTTAACCCTTTTAGCATGGTTAAGGAGTTAAATGCAATGTAACACAGTTACAGCCATGGTTTATCTGTTGGGGGTGGGATGTGTCAGTTGGGTGTGTGTTGGGGGGGGTAATCTCTACACTATAGCTAAAATTAACCTTACAAGCTACCTGATTAACCCCTTCATTGCTGGCAATAATAAGTGTAGTGTGCAGCTGCAGTTAGCGGCCTTCTAATGACCAAAACTCAATGGCAAATCCATGTCTGCTATTTCTGAACAAAAGGGATCCCAGGGAATCCTTTACAACCATTTGTGCCATGATTGCACAAGGGGTTTGTAAATAATTTCAATGACAAACCTAAAGTTTGTGAAAATGTTAACAATTTTTTTTTTTTATTTGATCACATTTAGCGGTGAAATGGTGGCATGAAATATACCAAAATGGGCTCTTTTGGATTGTCTACTAAAAAAAAGATATAGTTTTTATAGGTAAATAAAAAAAATAAAAAAACAAGGCTCTATTTATGTTTAAATGGAGTGATGGCAAAAATGCTAAAAATGCTCTGTTCTTTTGGGGAAGTTTTAGTCTGAAATGCCTGGTCCTTAAGGGGCTAATTCCAACAGGCAATTGACACTTATTGTTATTTTGTATTTAATTCAATATGGTATTTGTTAATATTATGGAAAGTCCTCTTAGTCCAATCTGTTTTTTTCCCCCAACAGATATACATCTTTCAGTTATATATATATAAAATAAATAAATCTGTTTTGCCAATGCATTAATTAGTTACAAAGAGTGGGTGAATTCCGAGATATAGGAATATATATTTAAGGTAAATCCTCTGCACAAGATGGTTTCCATGTACTGGTTAGTTGCTAATCTTTTAACTGTCAAATGGGATCAAGGATTCAGCAGAGGGAAGAATATCTTGCATGGCCTTCATTATCTGGCCCATTCTTAATCTCCATTGAACAGAACACTCGGGCTGGATATGAATCTTCAGTTAACCCTTTCCATGTCGGAAGGTGCTTTAGTACATGTTGGAGTTCCTTACATTGGACTTGATTTTCACATGCATTTCGTTTATTTGTATTTGAATACCAGTGCTGTATTCTACAAGCAGAGAATGAATTTATTCTTTGACTACCTTATGTATCTGGTTTAATGAACAGCTTCTTATTTTATCTTCTAATCTTTTCATTCTCTAGCTAATGGGGTTCTCTTTTTGGGAAATATTCTGCTCTTTTCTCATAAAGTGCAAAACCTGGTCATTCATTGAGATACTACAGTAGGGTCTTCAAAATGGTTAGAAACCAATTATCTCACATTAGAATTTTAGAATCTTCTCTTGCATAATAAACCATGTTTATTTTATAGATCTATATAGCAGGACTTACAATAGCTACCCAAGTCACCATAAGAATGAAAGGGTTCTCTCTAGTCTTTAGCACTTTTTCTCGGTAGAAAAAGCCATTTTTTGTGCATCTATTTAATTCTTATATTTTAGTTGTGCTATGGTTATCATGACAAATACAGAGATATGCGGCACCCCAGAAATGAACCAGTGTTTCTGTAAAATCATACAATTGCATGTTTCTCTGGTGCCCCCCCCCCCCCACCTACCTTATTTTGCAAGTGTAGTCCCTTTGGAGTCAATCACCCAATTTCTCTTTGCAGCATACACCATAAAATCAATAGTTCAGCCTTTACTTTCTCCTCCTGAGATTTGTAGGTAGGTTAATTTATTTCCCAAGTACAATATTAGACCTTCCTGGACCACTAATGAGGAGCTATGTCTTTTGTGGAGGATGGGGGTGGTGTCATGTTAGAAAGTTGGTGAATAGACGACCCTAATTTTGTAAAGTCTCAGGACTCTCTGGTACCTATCCCTAATCAAAACTTGTCTATTGCTGATCTAAAGTAATATAATTCATGTCAGATCTGAAAATGACCAACAAACTATCAACATTATGAACAATATTGCAATCACTGTAGACATTTAGAGTTTTAGGAAGGATAAACGTTGCTGTAAGGCACTTATTCAGTACCCACCTGCTACATATATTTTATAACTAGGGTACTATAAGATAATACATCAATTAATATTGACATAATGTTCTGATTCTCATTTTTTGTCCCTTTTAATTTCACTCTTTATAAATCACTACCCAGTGGTGTTGGCATTGCTATTAGGTGACATTTTTTCTGTTTCATCTAAAACAAAATATTTTAAACTGCATTACAGTGTTTTTTAATTACTAAATTGGCCGACCTTTTCTGTAGGAGGTTTCCCTATCAGCTTATAAATAATAAAAACAATGCTATAAGTTGTGGCTGACCATACACTTCCTGTTAGTTTTGCTTTAAATCTGTACTTAAAGGGACATTTAACAAATTTTTGTGTGTGTGTGTAAAACGTTTGCTTTGTGCCATACTTCCTAGAGAGGCCAAAAAGCAATTTCTGTAAGCTGCAAATGAAATACCCGGTTTAGCCAATTTGCAGCAGTTTGAAAACTTAGAGGGACAAAAAAAATACATTTGTAGCCTAAGTCTTCAAACTGCTGTAAATTGCATATTTGATTTGCAGCATTTGCAACTGACAGAATTTGCTTTTTGGCCCTATTAGGGTCTAGATAGGGTTGACAACTGTTTTTCAAGAAAATAAGCGAGACTGACGAATCGAAAAATTTCACATAGAAAATCGAATAAATTATACAGTAGTTACTGAAAAAAACAAAACATGCTTTATTTTACAATTTGATACGGTTTGGTACAACATTCTTCATACAAATCATCTTTAGTCACATAGTCTAGCTTTATACAGTACTTGCAAATCAGTAAATTTGGTTTCTCATTTAACGGGACTTGAAACTCAATTTTTTTTTCATGATTCAGATAGACCTTACAATTTTAAACAACTTTCAAATTTATTCCTGCTAACATATTTGCCTTTGTTCTCGAGGTATCCTTTGTTGAAGGAGCAGCAACGCATTACAGGAAGCTAGCTGACTACATCTGGTAAGCTAATAATAATAGGCATATATCATGCAGCTGCCAATCAGCACACAGCTCCCAGTAGTGCAGTGCTACCCTAGGTTACTAAAACAAATTAGATAATAGAATCAAACTGGAAAGTTGTTTAAAATTGCATCCTCTGTCTGAATCATGAAATAAAAATTGGAGTTTCATGTCTCTTTAAAGGGACATGAAATACTTTTTCTTTCATGATTTAGAAAGAACAAGTTTTTGAACAACTTTCCAATTTACTTCTATTATCTAATTAGCTTAATTGTCTTGGTGAATGAAGCAAATTAAATAATATAAATAAATTGTAATGTTGTTTAAAATTGTATTTTCTATCTATATCATGAAATTAATATTTTGGGTTTCATGTGAGTGCTAAAGACGGCTCTGAGCCGTTGCAGGGTTTCCCACTCTGGCGCTAACGATGGCTCAGAGCCGTCGTTAGCACTCTCCCACCTTGAGGGAGATCTGGGGCCTGAAAGCAGATAAATAAGGAAGACTGAAAAAAGGTTTGGGCAAATAAAGGAGATCCCTGGAGATAACGGAGGGTTGGCATCCCTAGGGCTAAATGGCATACTCATTTCATTAAAGTTGTTTTTTTTTTCTTTTTGGTATAGCATAACTAAAACGTATGTAAATTTACAGGTGATTGAAGGGACATTAAAAACTGTACATTTTATAAGCATAGTATTATTCCCCGTCTCTGGCTAGTCATGGGTACCACTATGTTAAAATGTACCTTTTATTACATTCCAGTGCTGACGTGTTTGCACATGTGCAGTAAGTCTTCTTCAGATACCTGCCTAAGTTCCAACATGGTGACACCCATAATTAGATTGAAGTGGATGAAATCTAATTAGTGTCCCTTTTAAGGTTCTTTTGCTGTTATCTTGCCAGAAGTTCTTTATTATATCACACATAAGAGTCCTTTAGAGCTGAAATTAAAATACACATTATTTAGTTTGTTTTGAATAAAAATATTTTTGCAATTCTCACGCATTTGAAAACATACTTGTAAGTTATCACTGTTGCTTTTACAATGCACAAGGAGCATATGTACATATGTTCTATTTGAAACCCCTCAGTAGAACATTTTTTCATTTTTGACACTGTGCCCCTTTGAAGATGGGAAGATATTTTTTTACCTGTGTACAGTTATTAATAACAGAGTAATTAATTATACAGAGGGTAGTGGCTTCTTAAGGTGATGGTAAATTTTGAATATATTGCTAACATGCTTTAAATAGAGCGTTTAAAATAATGGCCTCCTCACGCTAGTGTGCATTTTTTTCTGACATTTTTTTTCATTGTCCTATCCAAACACACGACAAAGGGCATGTTTATCCCCAAAAAAATCCTGTACGAGTGCCTAGTACGTCACTGGACCACTGTCTCCGTGAGCGAGCACGGGCTACACATGTGCAATGGTTATAACAAACACTGTTATATTTATATACTTTTTACCTCTGATTACCTTGTATCTAAGCCCCTGCAGACTTCCCCCTTATTTCAGTTCTTTTGACATTTACATTTTAGCTAATCAGTACTGACTCCTATGTAACTCCACAGGACTGAGCATAACGTTATCTTTATGGCACACATGAATTAGTGTTTTCTAGCTGTTAAAAAAAAAAAAGAACTGTCAAAATGCACCGAGGTGGCCTTCAATGACTTAAAAATTAGCATATGAGCCTACCTAGGTTTAGCTTTCAGCAAAGAATACCAAATAAGCAAATTTGATGATAAAAGTATAATGGAAAGTTGTTTAAAATTTCATGCCCTATCTGAATCATGAAAGTTTAATTTGGACTTTACTGTCCCTTTAAAATTACTATCACTTTAATTTTAAACAAAAACTAAACTGATGTTTGCATTTAGAACCAGTGATAAAGATGTCTAGGTTTTATCCTTGTAAGTGCTAAGATAGTAGTAAAGTACTTAATTAGTAAATTATCCTCTAATAATTATTATGTACTAATGTGTGAAAAATGATTTACAGAGCCATACAAGTCAATAGTATGCTGGTGCTGTACGGTTATACAGTGCTATACTGCTGCAACATACATGACAATGTAAAGGGTGTGTATGTGTAGCACTATATGGCAGCAGTTTTGCAAGAATGTTATCCATTTGCAAGAGAACTACAGGGAGTCCAGAATTATTAGGCAAATGAGTATTTTGACCACATCATCCTCTTTGCATGTTGTCTTACTCCAAGCTGTATAGGCTCGAAAGCCTACTACCAATTAAGCATATTAGGTGATGTGCATCTCTGTAATGAGAAGGGGTGTGGTCTAATGACATCAACACCCTATATCAGGTGTGCATAATTATTAGGCAACTTCCTTTCCTTTGGCAAAATGGGTCAAAAGAAGGACTTGACAGGCTCAGAAAAGTCAAAAATAGTGAGATATCTTGCAGAGGGATGCAGCACTCTTAAAATTGCAAAGCTTCTGAAGCGTGATCATCGAACAATTAAGCGTTTAATTCAAAATAGTCAACGGGGTCGCAAGAAGCGTGTGGAAAAACCAAGGCGCAAAATAACTGCCCATGAACTGATAAAAGTCAAGCGTGCAGCTGCCAAGATGCCACTTGCCACCAGTTTGGCCATATTTCAGAGCTGCAACATCACTGGAGTGCCCAAAAGCACAGGGTGTGCAATACTCAGAGACATGGCCCAGGTAAGAAAGGCTGAAAGACGACCACCACTGAACAAGACACACAAGCTGAAACGTCAAGACTGGGCCAAGAAATATCTCAAGACTGATTTTTCTAAGGTTTTATGGACTGATGAAATGAGAGTGAGTCTTGATGGGCCAGATGGATGGGCCCGTGGCTGGATTGGTAAAGGGCAGAGAGCTTCAGTCCGACTCAGACGCCAGCAAGGTGGAGTACTGGTTTGGGCTGGTATCATCAAAGATGAGCTTGTGGGGCCTTTTCGGGTTGAGGATGGAGTCAAGCTCAACTCCCAGTCCTACTGCCAGTTTCTGGAAGACACCTTCTTTAAGCAGTGGTACAGGAAGAAGTCTGCATCCTTCAAGAAAAACATGATTTTCATGCAGGACAATGCTCCATCACACGCGTCCAAGTACTCCACAGCGTGGCTGGCAAGAAAGGGTATAAAAGAAGAAAATCTAATGACATGGCCTCCTTGTTCACCTGATCTGAACCCCATTGAGAACCTGTGGTCCATCATCAAATGTGAGATTTACAAGGAGGGAAAACAGTACACCTCTCTGAACAGTGTCTGGGAGGCTGTGGTTGCTGCTGCACGCAATGTTGATGGTGAACAGATCAAAACACTGACAGAATCCATGGATGGGAGGCTTGTGAGTGTCCTTGCAAAGAAAGGTGGCTATATTGGTCACTGATTTGTTTTTGTTTTGTTTTTGAATGTCAGAAATGTATATTTGTGAATGTTGAGATGTTATATTGGTTTCACTGGTAAAAATAAATAATTGAAATGGGTATATATTTGTTTTTTGTTAAGTTGCCTAATAATTATGCACAGTAATAGTCACCTGCACACACAGATATCCCCCTAAAATAGCTAAAACTAAAAACAAACTAAAAACTACTTCCAAAACTATTCAGCTTTGATATTAATTAGTTTTTTGGGTTCATTGAGAACATGGTTGTTGTTCAATAATAAAAATAATCCTCAAAAATACAACTTGCCTAATAATTCTGCACTCCCTGTATATGGCAGCACTATTTCCTGCCAGGTAGTGCTTCAGATGCCTACCTAGGTATCTCTTCTACACAGAATATCATGGGAACAAAGTAAATTTGATAATAGAAGTAAATTGGAAACTTTTTTTAAATGGTGTTCTCTGTGTGAATCACAAAAGAAAATGTTTGGGTTTCATATCCCTTTAAGTGTCTTTATTATTACCTAATATATTTATAATCTTAAATTCTAAATGTTCCAAATGTTTAAAGGATCTGTATTATGTAAAGATTTTATTACATTCTTTTTTTTTATTAGGTTGTTCTGGTTTTGTACTATTGTAAGATATTTTTACAGCCTCCCTCCCCAAATTTGTTCAATTTTCTACATTTTCTTTTGGCTGGACAGTGAAATATGTCTTTTGGCTGCAGTGTGGTTTATAATTGGACTGTATTCTACTTTCTTTACAGTACTGAATTATTCACTCTTATTTTGAAAGATTAATATGGGGACCTTATGCCCCTGGGAGATTGCGACCTTACACAAGGTCGATACAGTCAGGACTGTAACTGGTGTCTCCTCCCTGCGTGCTAAAATATGAGTAAATGCACAGTATCCCCTTTCCCCTTGGGGCCATATGCGCTCCTCTTCTGGGTTAAGGAGGAACCAGCTCACTTCACAAATCTGTTCATAATTCCTCAGTGCTTGGCAGGCCTGGAAGGTTTAACTGAGGCAATCCCAGACTCTTTTTCTGGCCCAAAGATTTCATGGTATCCCCGAGAGAGAAAAACAGGGTGGGGGAATTTCGTGCAAGCTACAGGGTCAGTAATGGGACAGTGTCTGGATGTCTTTCCCAGCAGGAATGGGTGAGCCCAAAAAGACAGTTTAACTATTTTGCTTCTGGAGGGACCTACAATCTATTTTATATAGATATATAGATATAGATAGATAGATAGAGAGATATATATATATATTTCATTTATTTGTTTAGTTAAACATGCAGAACTCTGAAATGCATTAAACAAGAGCAACATTTGTTAGAGATTAATTGCAGCTATATAACTGCTGTTTAATTCAAAGCTTTAATGTACCACAGTTTTATTTCTTGGCAGGCTTACAAATCTATCTAACGAGACAAAGAGAAAAGCAGTTTTGATTTTATTCGCAAATTATAATAGGCAACTGTTTCTTATAGGGTATCTATGTACAAATGCTGTCACTGTGCCAAGGGAAGCAAGGAAAGAAACTAGTAATACATGTTGATATTGTTGGTTTTCTACTATGATGTCAGACTGTGGAATAGAGCGTGTTGCTTGTTATCTTCTGCTGTATATTTTATTTTAAGAGTGTACTGAAGAATTATTTTTATAGATGGACAATAGCCCAAATCCGACCTATTAAACTGTAGTCCTCAGGGCCTACTAATGGGACAGATTTTCATTATGTTGGAACTTGAGCAGAGGTGAAAATAATCAGCTGATAGGTGAGCGCAGGTTAGTAACCACGGGTTACGGATCAGATGAGTATTTCACCTGTGATCTAGTTAAGACATCATGAAAATCTGCCCATTAGTGTGCCCTTAAAGTGATTGTAGTTGAGCCTTGTTGAGCACTTCTGTCGGTAGCATATGTATAATGAAGTCAAGTATTTTTTGTTTTATTTTTAATTAGCAAAATACAATATTTTAAATGTATAATTTGTAATATCCTTCTTACCGCACCTTGCTCCGCCCTCCGTTCTAGAAGCTGTGTGACGTAGAGATCGGTTCTACCTGCTACCTATGTAGTCATCCAGGCTCGATCCCGAGTGAGTCAGTTTGTGCGCATGTGCATCTCTCTGAATCTACGTCACAATGTAAACAATGAATCAAACGATTCATGGTTTACTGCTAGAGCTGAAAGTTGTGTGCCGGTATCGTTTTGAGTTGTGGCTGAATAAACTTCGATAAGAAATACTGAGCCACTTCAGTTACAGCAGGATGCGGTCCATTCCAAGAAGAGAGTGACATAAGCTGGGATTCCCATGTGAGCTCAACATGCATACGTCACACATGCTATTGAGCGAGGGGGCGGATTTGGTTTATTCGTGGTCGCCTAGCGGGCTGGATTTCAATTGGTTTAACCCCAAAACATCAGAAAAAAAAGCAGATACAGACCCGGGAGGAATATGAGACACTCTGATGTACTTTGGACGGTGGTAATAACTTTAGTATTCGTATGAAGAAAAACATTTTTTAATTAAAGTCCATTTTATTTACAAAGCTTGTTCACATGCTGCTTTCCAGATGGCTCAACTTTACAATCCCTTTAAGACTGGAGCTAAAAACCACTGGCCTAGATTGAAAAGATACTTGTGAGGTTTTAAAGAGGCCCTCATTGTAAAGGCTAGATCATGTACAAAATGTACTGAGCATTGCGTTACCTATCTTTTTCAGGGTTTTCTTAGTTGGCCTTCCTGCCATTAACAGGTGCCAGAGGTGCCCAGTACGTGATATCTCACTTATAAATTAAGAACCACAAAGCAATGATCGCAACACTTGGGAAACCTGCTTGCATAACAGTTTATCCAACTCTTCATTAACTGTAAAATATTTTAATGTTGTTTTATTATGGTTGAGTAGCTTAGATAGATATAAAGAAAGGTAATTCCAGGAGATGACCTTGGGCATACTTGGGGGGGGGGGGGCGTTCTGGGTGCATGGTTGTGAATTTTCACCTATATTTGGGCCCAACGAGCAGAATTCATAAAAACTTTACTGCCCTTGTCTCACAGTCACGCCTGACTATTTTAAAGCTGAGAAGTGTGACTTGTTTTTATTTGTCTTTTATTTCTCTTTAAAGGGACATAAAAATCAAAATGTAATTTTCATAGTTCAGATTTGATAGGCCACTCCCTTTTGAATTGGGGTATAAAATACTGTAACACCAGAACCTCTGTCTCTTTTTCTTATCTTACTTATCCTGGAAAGATGGCTGGTGGTGGACACCTTGGAAAATGTGGCTAAGTATATTCATATGATTATTTTAGCATTATTGGACAAATTGGGGTCATTGTAGTAAAGTTGCCCTGTATTTAATATGTGGACTGTGTATATATATATGTATAATATTTCTCTTATTATTAACATATATTGATTCCTAAATAAACTGTTTGGAAATAATGGAGACCCTCTCATAGAGTTTATTTCACAATTTATTTGTGTTGGTTTTAGTGGTATTACCATAGAGATGACTAAATTAGAATTATATTTAGTATGAAGTAAAAATATTTTAAATTAATTAATAACCACAAGCACAAGTTTCAATGTAGTTTTTTTTTTGGCAACATATTGGCTTCACATATGGGTTTTATTAAATTTAGGCCTGTGTCATCTAAACTACACATTCCTATTTTTGGGTTATTACATTAGTATTTTTTAAAATACAAAGATAGGGAGCGCCTAGGATATGCTAAAGTGAATCTATACATATATTTCTTATAATAAAATATAACTATTTATTTTTTAACTTTTCTAATGACCACCCATTACCGATATCTGTATATTCTAAAATTAAACTGTTGTGTATGTATGAAAAAATAAATATATATATATATATATATATATATATATATATATATATATATATAAAAAAAAATATAGGGGGGATGAAGATATAATCACCACACAACTGTTTTGATCTAATGGCTTCTTTGTAAAACTGATCCAATTTGTAAAACCTGATCCAAACTGCTGCCTATATTGCATAGGGCATAGTTCTCAACATTTAAAATAAATCCAAGAAAACTTTGTGGTAAAATAATTAATTTATCAGGTTATATTAACCACGATTACTGATGGTTTCCATAGATCATCAATGTCTGCTTCACCCCAAAACACCCAATGCAAATTACATTCAGTTGTAAATGTTAGGAGATTCACAGTTGCCAATTCACCAAATTATGGTGTGGATCACAATTCTTTATAAAACGTATTTAATGATTTTCAACAGAAAAACACCATTAACCCTTATGGGAATTAATTGTAGATAAATCATTTCCAATGTAGGGCAAGCCCATTTGGCAATTCTATGATGAAACAATAGGCCTAAAAATAGGATCGTCCAGAGAATAAACCATTGGCATGTATGGTAGTAGTGCAAAGGAAGGCCGAAATGTCCCTTTTGTTACCATTTTTATTGATCGCATTTGCTATTTCATTGCATCTATCTGGTGTTTTTAAATAATTTGCTCATTCCATCTGTCTGTTGTTTTGAAATGATTTGCAAATGAATGTTCTAGAGCACATAGGCATCCCTGGTAACTGTCGTCGTATTTCATTATACACACCATTTTTAAAGGTTTTGCTAGCCAGAAATCCCAATTATGAGTTGTTTAACACCCACAGTTACCACTTTCATCTTTCCTATTAAAATTCTCATATCTTATTTTAAACATATAGTGATTCATTAGTTAAGGCGATATACCTTGCAAACTTCTACAACTTCACAGTATGAAAAATACACTTAAAATATGTGTGCTAGATTTTGTGCGTTATGACATTGGAGATAACCTAAATTGAGGCAACCATATTAGGCTAAAATTCCTAGGGCTCCCCTTCCCTATGGATTTATTTATTTTTGTTCTGGAACGCTAATGCTTTTTTCTAATCTTTTATTTTGCCTTGACCACAGAGCAGCGGGTTTAGGAGTCTGCACCTTATAAACTGCTCAGCTTTAGCTGTGTGTAACAGGGAGTGGGGGCAGGAAATGAAGGAAACAGCCACTGTGTTTCTGTGGCCAAGTATTACACTGTCCCAGTCTGGATATAAACAGCACATTTCCTCAGCGCCGGATCCAGTCCAGCAATGGCAACACATGGAGCAGTTTGATGGAGACTTGCAGGCTCGTCCCTCGTATGTGCTGCAGTCTCCATATTGATCTTTTATTGATTGATATTTAATGCCAGCCATGTGGTGTAACATAACCAAGGTCCTGTTGGTTGCCCATTACCTTTTTATACTGACCATCTCCTCTTGGGTGACTGACAAATACATTATTTCAGTTCAGCCCAATGAGTCAACGGAAGATGAGGAATCCTTCCTGCTTCCTCTGCCAGATCTCTCCTGGATGTTGGCTGGGGATAATTGGAAAGAAGTATATTACAATGGTTAAATAAGAGGTGATATGAAATACCCAGTTATCATTTTAATATATTAATATGTGTGTGTATATATATATATATATCAGTATAGATTTGACTCCCTCAACTGCCCCTCGCTTCTTAGTTTCTGCTTTATATTTGTAATGCATTCAGGCATAGGATGCCTTTTACATTTAGCTAACACCCAGGGACTTAAAAAAAAAAGGGCATTTAAGTGTCCAATATGTTTGTAAAGATTTTTCTGGACAGCCTACTAAAAAAAGAATAGAAAAAATATAAAGAAAAGCGACAGTATACTAGCACTCTTGTAGTGATAGAAGGGTCATATGGAAGGTGATAGGAAGAATCGCCTAGGTCAGGTTAAATATAAAACATAACATAAGGAAGCCGGTACAACGGCGAAATGCGCATCAGGCATTAACAGGGGACGATATCCGTTTATTTAGCAGTCTATTAATTTTGTTACTTGAGGGATTCTGTTCCAATATCCACACAGACCGGTGCTTACTTGAGCTCTTTAATGCAACTTACTTAGTTAATTTTGTTGTTGGGGTCAATCCCCTTTTCAGTTAATAATTTGGCATTGAGCTTTTTCGTTAGTTTGCAATGGAACTGTGTGGAGTTTAGTACTCTAGCAATCAATAGTTCATGTGGATATCAGTTTCCTTCCTTACATTTTTATTCTAAGTTTTAAAGACACTACATACACTTTATACAGTTTTTTGTATATATTAATTTACTTTAATAAATGTTATGTTTTATATTTAACCTGACCTAGGCGATTCTTCCTATCACCTTCCATATGACCCTTCTATCACTACAAGAGTGCTAGTATACTGTCGCTTTTCTTTATATTTTTCTATTACATTACTTGACAGTCAGCACCCCCCTATCTAATCTTATTGAATATATTAAACCATATTTAGATCTGGTTATCAGATCAGGATTTCATTCTTATATTAGTTGTTTATTAGTAGGGGCTTTCATTAATTAGCTTTATCCCATTTATATCATTCTCTTTTACTAAAAAAAGAATACTGGACACCTGACAATCCTGATATCACTTCAATTTACTAGTTAGGGGAGAAAGTTACTAGTCCACTTAATTTTAAAGACGGTAGAAAACCCAATTTTAAAAATGTATTGTTGTGAACAATTTAATGTCTAGTCTCTTTTGACATCTAAAATTTGTGTTGAGAGAGGAAAATATAGTGTTCTAATTCTTTAGAACAAGCTATTTTTTAAATGAATGTCCCTTCCTAACAATGTGTTAAACTTATGTGCTTAACCCCTTTACAGGGGGGTTAAAGCTCCACTGAGGGGGGTGCAACACATCCCTTCTCCTAAGAAGAACACAGTGTGTTGTGACTCTTAGATGGAAATTAGCTATGTGTTTAACCGTTTTGCTTGGTTAAATTCAGAGTTAGTAACATAAACGTGCAAAAATGATAACTAACTTATTGAATCTTATGTTTGCATTAGAATGTTCCCTGATGGGCCAGATTACAGGGGAGCGCAAATGTTGCACCTGAGCAATAAGGGGTTTATCGCGGGGGTTTGCACTCATCTGACTCCTGTTTATTTTACGAGTTGAAAGTAAATGCAATCTCGTGAGCGCAATTTACGATAGAATGATTACCGCAACGTCAGAGTTCTGGTTAATAGTTTTGCGAAACATTAGTGTCACAAAACACATCAAAAATACATTACAAGGTACAGTTACACTCATATTAACACTGTCTAATAAAAAATATTTTTAAAAAAGTTGCACACAAAAGTTATAAAGGCTCAAAGATATGAGGTCTCAGGTGTTAAAAAAAATAAAGCAGGCAAAAGGCTTTAACATAGAGATACGTACATATACATGTCTAAAGATGCATATGCATATATAAATACTGTATGTGTACGTATGTATTTATATATGTAGTTACAGACATATATACACATATAAACACAAATACATATGTACACATATATAGACATGTATAGAAGTGCATTGGAGCATGTAAAAGCATATTTATGCATTAGTCATATTATAATAAAGGTTTTAACTATGTATTTTATGTAAATATTTTACATTCCAATGTTCTGCACATAGCAGAATATGTTCTAAGTATTTCTAAATATATTCCTATATATCTATATATCTCTATATATTTATACCTATATATAAATATATATTTATATATATATATATATATATATATATATATATATATATATACTGTATATAGATATATATTGTACCCTACCATCAGATACATGTAGAAATATGTATTTATAAATAGAACATATTCTGTTATGTGAAATATTCATATTTTCATGTTGGGTTAGTGCAAATGAGAGTAGGCGATCATGTTTACACGAGAGTGGGGTGTTAGGTTTCTTTTTGTCCTTTGACTTCTATGGGGGAATACGTGAACGCACATGCAATATTCTAAGTTCGGATTTTTGCACTATTCGGGTTACCGCAAGATGGGAGCGTTAATTTGCACTTTACTCGTAATCTAGCCCTTAATCTCTTTATAAATATGCTCACTTCTTGTTATTGTGTGTGTCTACTTTTGCTTTTATACATTTTTACTGGTTTTGAGCTTGTGAGTTTATATTTGTGTGCAGAATCTGAGATTAGTTTTTGTCTGTATATTTACCTATTTATTTGATCAAGTCAATACTGTATTTGCAGTACAATAGCTGTACCAGTGATTTCCAAGCTCTTGTAATTATAGCGATATTTATACAGCAGTGGCTTTGGCAGTTCCCATTGAGAATATTACTGAACCCGAACAAAAAATAAGTGCCCAATTTCACAATAAAGTGTTTGACCAGGATGAGCAGGGAAGACAATTTGTGCAAAAACCAGACACTGTTTGATTGTGGGAGCAGGGCAGCACCTTTTAATCCTGTATTTCAATTTAATTTAAAAGGGGTTGGCAGGTTCCTGTTTTAATGAACAAAGAGTTGACAAAGGCAGACAGCTCAGGAGCCGAGACTAATTGTGTGTCACAGTAAGGCAAGGAATCCGTGGAAGCTCCAACCCGCTGATATAGAACAGGTCCCTGTGTGCACACACAGAGGTCACAGTAGGTGAACAGGTCACATTTGCCCCAGGGTACCAGCTGGGGCAGCTTAAGGAGGCAAATGCTGAGCATGTCCAGTCAAATAGTAGCAAATAATACACAGATTTGTTCATTCACATATAAAAGTAGTCCGAAAAGCGGCTTTTAGCCCTAAATCATAAACTTATACAGTTTTTCCATCTCTGTACAGAAGTTCTGGGCTGGGATCTGCAAATGAGAAAACTGAATATATTCTCTGGATCCAACACTATCACTTGATCATATTTTTAAAGGGCACCTCTTGCTTTTGTCTAAAACATTGTGTTTGTCCCACCCTCCCTAGTGAGGCCATAAAAAACAAAGTCTATGACCTGCAAATGCTGCCAATCGTAAAGCCCACGTTTTCAAAATGCTGCAAATTGCCTAAACCAACTATTTAAAGGGATATTAAACCCAAAATTTTTTCCTTCTTAATATGAGGAGAGTCCACAGCTTTATTCCTTACTTGTGGGAAATACTGAACCTGGCCACCAGGAGGAGGCAAAGACACCCCAGCCAAAGGCTTAAATACCTCCCCCACTCCCCTCATCCCCCAGTCATTCTTTGCCTTTCGTCACAGGAGGTTGGCAGAGAAGTGTCAGAAGATACGGAGTAGCTACTTATGGAGGGTAGTACTCTTCAGAATGGGACTGGAGTTTTAAGTAGTCTTGTCAGCCTCTCAGTGAGAGCATTGGCTAATGTAAGAGTCTGGAGATGCAGGGAGAGTCTTTCTGCGAACCCATCCAGACTCGTATTAACAGCTTCTAAGCAATCAGTGTTGATGAGTTTCAGTGCCTGCTTCTATCACTCAAGTCCATGCTTCTATCACTCAAGTCCACATTTGATAATGCAAGAAGACAGGGTCACAGTGTGACTCCTTTTATCTGAATGGAATCGAGGGTTAATGTCTCCGGAAGGGGATTATTGCACACGAGGGATTAATCACATATTTTAAATATTATGTTTATGCTGTGACATGTGTGAGATGAGGCTCAGGCAGATGTTGGAACCTACAGGTTTTACTTTTATTTTGGAGCGCTGTGCAGCCCGTTAGGTTTGGCACGCTTTTAGTAGTGCAGGGGCGGTCCTGCATGGCGCACCACGTGACCGGGTGTGGTCACAGTGATTTTCTTCTTCCTGACCGTGCAGTGTCTGGAGACGAAGCGGTTTCTCTCTTGGGCCTGGGCAATAGGAAGTGGTGAGTGCCCCAGCCATTGGGAGTATAAAGGTGCCATTTATCTTTGTCTATAGTCCTATTTATAAGTGCAAGCTATGGAGGACTCTGATACGTTAGAGGGTACTCCCTCTTTACCTAAATCTAATACCTGTCTATATTGTGAGGAGACCACGGTATATCCGCCTGCTCAATTATGTTCCACATGCCTTGATAAAGTAATCTTATCAAAGAAAGCTAATATGTTTAGTACTACGGAGCCATCTACCTCTGAGGCGTCTTCGTCCCGTGAGGTGCGCACCCTACAGTTATCTCCTAATACACATGCAGCTTCCCGTAGCACTCCTATTCCTCCATCTGGAGGGGCCCTTTTACCGCCAGACTTTACTGGACAGTTACAGATGGCAGTGTCTGCGGCCTTTAGTGCTGTACCTCGCCCTGCTAAGCACAATCAAAAGGTTAAATTTTGCTATCCTTCCCAGGGGTCATCTACTAGCTTATTGGATTTATCTGATACAAGATTATCCGATGATGAAGATGCTTCTGATACTTCAGGGGATGCTCTTTCTGGGTTGGAATCTGCTGCCTTTAAGCCTCCAGCTGCAGAGGAACCAGACTTTTTAGATTTAGGATTGAACACTTACGCTTTCTGCTAAAGGAAGTTTTGGCTACTTTAGAGGTTCCAGAACCTAAATTACCTGAGGAACCTTGTATTCCTAAATTAGATAAGGTCTACGAGGACATGGTTGTACCACAGACTTTCCCGGTTCCCGTAAAGATGGCGAACATTATTAAGAATGAATGGGAAAGACTCGGTTCTTCTTTTTCCCTTCTTCTTCCTTTAAGAAATTGTTCCCGGTTCCGGACTCTCAGTTGGAGTTGTGGGGTTCGGTCCCTAAAGTAGACGGTGCTCTCTCCATGCTTGTTAAGCGCACTACTATCCCACTTGAGGATAGTTCGTAGTTTAAAGAGCCTATGGATAAGAACTGGAAACTCTATTAAGAAAAATGTCTCAGCATACGGGATATTTGTTTTCAACCGGCAGCGACTGTTGTTGCGGGAGCGGCTATGTGGTGCGACTCTGAGTTGATTGAGGTGGAGGGTCCCCTCGACACGATCCAAGAAAGCATTAAGGCCTTAAGGGTAGATAATTATTTTATTTGAAATGCAAATATGCAGATTATTCGCCTGAACACCAAAGCTTCAGGTTTTTTTGTGCTAGCCCATAGGGCACTCTGGCTGAAGTCTTGGTCTGCGGACATGACTTCGAAGTCTAGACTTCTTTCCCTCCGATTTAAGGGAAAGATTATTTTTGGTCCAGGCCTGGACTCTATCATATTCACGATTACTGGAAGCAAAGGTGCCTTTTTACCGCAGGATAAGAACAACAAACCCACAGCTGCACAGTCCACAGCTGCATTCATTACTTTTGGGAAATAAGAACCTGGCCACCAGGAGGAGACAGACAACCCAGCCAAAGGCTTAAATACTCCTCCCACTCCCCTCATCCTCCAGTCATTCTTTGCCTTTCATCCCAGGAGGTTGGCAGAGACGTGTCAGAATTTTTAATTTTTTGTTTTTGTCTCTTATGGAGGGTAGTACTCTTCGGCATGGGACAGGAGTTTTAAGTAGTCCTGTCAGTCTCTCAGTGACGGCTTGGATGAAAGTTAGAGTCCGAAGATGCAGGGAGAGTCTCTTTGCGAAACCATGCCGACTCATATTGACAGATTCTCAAGCAATCAGCGTTGTAAAACTTCGCTCTGCTGCCTGCTTTCTTCTCTCAAATCCATGGCGGTGGCGATGCCACTATTTGTCACACTTGAATGGCCGTGTTCCTGTTCCACAACATAGTTTACAGTAAGATAGTTTAATTTTACTTTATTGTCAATGTACTGTATTGTGAATGTTTTTCCGAGAGGCTACCACACCTTTGCGGGTCTAACTATATGACATAAGGGTCTCAGTGAGTCTCTGTTAGTATCTTGGAATCAGGGGTTAATATCTCCTTAGGGGGGTTATTGAACAGGGGGATTTATAATCATATTTGTTATATGATTCAACCTGCTTATGTGTGATGTTTATAGGCTCGTGGTTGGAACTTTGAGGCCTTTGGAAGTGAATCAGCCTTTTAGTTGGGCGCGCTTTTTTGGACTGTACGGTTCACCTTGTGTTTGGGCGTGTTTGTGCTCCGTTCCCCATTTCCGCATTCCTGACTGTGTGGCGTAGGAGATATTCTAGTCCGCAGGGATCTGGTCATAGGCGGTGGTAAGTGCCTCAGCCATTGTGGGTGTCAGGTGCCGTTTTTGTTTTAATACTTTAGTCCATATTGCTATTTCCTCTATCCAGTTATGGAGGGTTCTGATGCTGAGACTGTGCTCATTTCAGATTCAGTTACGGAGGATTCCGATATCGAGACTATTTTAATTTCAGATTCTGTGTCCGGTGATGACTGGTTTGGCCTCGTTGACACATGTCGACCAGTTTTGTTCCCTATGCCATATGAGAGCGCCTGGTTCCTTGGACTCGGGGAATCAGGGGACTGCTGAGCCATCCGTCTCTGGGGGCCCCGTCCTCCAAGAGGCGAGTTCCCTACCAATTTATACTTCTACACATGCAGGTAACCTCCATGCGGAGTAGCGTGTTCCCCCCAGAGGTTGCAGCATGTTTTCGCTTCCAGATATTGTTAGCGATAGTCCGTCTGCAGAGTCCAGACGTTCATTTGAGATTGTGCTCGTGCCCTATTGTCCCAGGTCTTCCACCTTGGGGTGGGCCTCTACAGTTCCCTGCGGGTGTAGCTTTTCCGGAGTGTTGTGCCTTTTCATTACAGGATTGCGCACCTTAGCGTGTTGCTTAGACATCTTTTTCAGTTATTGAAGGACCCTATTGTTGACAGATATGGGGACATGCAGTCTGATAATGCGAATGGTGCACCTCATTAGACATGTGGGGTTATCTCCTGTTTGTCGCTTGTTTGAGATCTTTCCCAGTTTTTTGTACGATAGGGCTCCGTTTGGCTGGTCCTGTGGGCAGGCCTGTGTCTTTTGGGTGTTAACCTTAGGGTTGCCTTATATTTTATTTTGTATCTGATGGGATGCCTTTTATTTGTGTTTGCTTCCTTCGGGAACCATCTGGGATCGATACTCCTTGTTTCTTCTTCGGAAGTTGTTTGGACATGTTAGTCCTATGTTTCATAATGTCTGTTTTTCTTGTTCCCCTATGTGGGAGAATTTATGCAGCTTGCCGGTAAGGACCCCGAGTACAGGCTGGTCCTGTCGGGTTTGTTTGGTTTTGTGGCTGTTCAGACAAATGGCGCAGTTTCTGCTGGATCGGTAGTAGCGCTGAGTGCTCAAGTTATCAATGTTTTTTTATGTTCAACTAAGCATTCGAGAGGACCTGTGGGTTCACAAGGCAGGAAAGGATTGTTGCAGTCCTTATAGCCTTCAGTCATGGATGACCGGGCAGGGGAGTGTTCCGCTGCGTCATTTTATCTGACATCTGATTTCATCAGAACCTGGAGTTCCTCCTCCACGTGGGGGGGGGCTGGTGGGCGTAGTGCCCCGTTGCCACTGCTTGAGTGGTTTGGCCTTTAATTTTCAGGCTCCTGGATGGTCCTATGGGGCTTGATCAAACAACTTGGATAGCTGTCCAGCTTGCAGAAGGTTCTGTATTTTGAAACCTATTGCAGCTTTTGGCACCTTTAAAGGGGTGCGTGTCAGCTGTTTCTAGATATTGCTCTTACCCTGGGCCGCGTAAGGTCTGTCTGCGTTATGATACCTTGGGTCTTTTTCCATTGTCCCGGGTGGGTTATATATATATCCGGTGGGGACTTGTTTAGCTCGGGTTTTCCCAGAGCTGGGAAGGTTTAGCACCTTTTCTCTCCCCTGTATCCTCTGCCTGTGTGGAGGTGATGGGGAGACTAGCCCTGCTAGTAGGGTTTTGGGAACTTTTAGGTATCCCCTCTGTTGTCCTGTGGCCTGTGAAGTCTCTTATTTGACTTCTAGCTTTGCTCCTTGGAGAGTTGGACTTTATCTAGGGGGGGTTCCTTCATTTGGTCAGAGCTTTCGAGTTCTCTGCGCTGTCCGGATTTTCTGGATACGCTCCAACTCTTTTGTCTGGCTTTTTGGCCAGTCGGGGTGTTTAGTTCCAGGGTATAGTTGCCTGAACTATTAGGTACCCAAACTTGTTTTTTCTTCCTGAGTCTTCCTCTTTCAGGGTTGTTTGGATTTCAGGGCTGGTCTGGATGTTCCACGGTAGTGGGATCTGGGGCTATGTCCTTGCTCCATCTACCTGACCGGGTCAGGGTTGGCCCGGTCTATCGTAATGTTTATTACTCCTTGCCACAGAGTAACCCATGTCATCTGGGGTTCGCTGGGTGGTTTGTGCCTCAAGTATGGTGGGTTCCTACCCAGCTGCTGGCGCTGGATTCCGGTCTTCTGGTGCGCCTTAGGTTTGCATTCCCCTGTTAGTTTGCCAGGGTACCCGTGGATTTTATGCTCTGCAGGCGAATGCGTTGGCTGTGCTTTTTTTGGGTGAACTACTTGTGTGGGGGTCCTTTCTAGGACATTTGCGGGGGATTTTTTCTTCCCGTTTAGCCGGTGGCTTCGGGCCTGAAGGACAGTTGTTGCCCTTCTGACCTCTTCCCTTTTTCTTAAGGGATATTCTCTTCTGGGGAGACTGAGCCCTTACTAGGGGCTTCTCCTGGTAAGAAGTGGAAGGTGGACTTGGTTCCACCTGGAATCTTGCTGGTTTCATGTTAGACGACTGGGGGCCTTGTTTTTATAGATCCTTGGGTCTATGGCCCTGTCTGTTTTCAGAGTTGTGTACTCTGAGAGGATGGCTTTGCCATCTTTACGCTAGTTCCTGTACCAGTTTCGAGATCTTTGTTCCCTTGTATTGGTGGCCCAGCTGGGTCTGCAGGTCAGGATGCCTGAGCGGTTTATGGGTCACGGTATCCTTTGAAATGTGTGAGCTTGCTGTATCTATTCTGATAGCTCAGTCTGCTAGGAGATGGGTTTTCCTTGCTCCTTTGACAGACGGTTTCCTCTTCCTTTGGGTTCTGAGGGTAATTCTCCTTCTCGGGGGGCCTCGATGGAGGCTTTGTTTTCCCCATTTTAGGGACCTGTGAGTAGGTCTGGCGGCTTAGGTTGCCTGGAGCGTGCCCTCTGTCGGGGGCTGTTTTGTGCGGTCTGTTTCTTGAAGACTGCTTCTTCCTTGCGGCTAGCTGGACAGCTATCTGAGCGTACTAATGCACTGTGACGACTCTGTACGGTAGCAACCCAAGGGTTGCTGGTCCGATCTCCGGCGAGGTCTACTAAGCCTTCTTCCTTTTGAGGTTGATATTATGAGCAGTGCCTTGAGTCCCTTAAGGGGGATTAGCCGAGCGTTACAAGACCATCATGTTTAAGCTCCCTCTGTGTTCTCAAACTTGGGGTTTCGCCTGGGTCTATTACACGCTCTTTCATGGTCAAATACTTGGGTAGTCTATGGGCACGCACTGGGAGGATTTAGCCTCTTTAGTTGCGTTCCATGCTTGCAGGATGTTGGGGAGATGTTTTTTCGGTCTCCGTGCCCGGTATTATCCCGGGTTTCGCCTGGTATAGGCATGGCCTCCTTCGCTGTTTGGGTTCATTTAGGTCTCTGATCTGGGCCCACTCTTGGAGGTGCTGTTTTTTTTTTTTTTTTGCACTGAGGGACTTTCGGTTTCTCGGTCCTCCTTGGCCTTGTTCCCTTTGGGGTTTTTGGCTGGTTTACCCTTCATTTGTGAGGGGTGAGTGGTGGGGGACCATCTGTTGGGAGACGGTGTCTCTTGGTGGACTGTTGGCTCTGTCATGTCCGTTTGCGGTCTCTAATTTGGCTCTGGACTGGCTTCAAGTCAGTGTCACTGGGGCTTTTCCTTTAAAAAAAAAATTCTCGGCTTCGGACGAAGCAGGATTTTTTATTGGGTAGAGGTTCAGGCCTGGTTCCCTCAGTATGGGCCGCCTATTGTACCCTCCCGTCTTTGCATTCAGTGTCCTCTATAGCTTGGGTATTGTTTTCCCAAAAGTAATGAATGCAGCTGTGGACTCTTTCCATTTAAGAAGAAAAACTTAAATTATGCTTACCTGATAATTTCCTTTTCTTCTGATGGAAAGAGTCCACAGCTCCCCACCCGTCATTTTATGTGGGGTGTCCTTATTGTTGTTCTGGCACCTTTCACCTTGATATTTCTTCTAATATTCCTTGTTCCTTGGCAGAATGACTGGGGGATGAGGGGAGTGGGAGGAGTATTGGATGGGTTGTCTTTGCCTCTTCCTGGTGGCTAGGTTCTTATTTCCCAAAAGTAATGAATGCAGCTGTGGACTCTTTCCATTAGAAGAAAAGGAAATTATCAGGTAAGCATAATTTAAGTTTTTCGTTCCGACAAATCCCAACATCAGCAGCCTTCTGCAAAGCCGGAGCAGTCCAAGGGAACTTGGAAACCTCCTCAGTCCTGAAATAAATCCAAGCAGAATAAGAAGCTGCAGAGTCAAAGTCGGCATGAAGGGGCGGCCCCCGATCCAGCTTTGGATCAGGTAGGGTGCAGACTGTCACTCTTTTTAGAAGCTTGGTTTAGGGACGTACAAGATCCGTGGGTACTGGAGGTCATCGCTCAGGGATACAGGATAGGTTTCAAGTCTCATCCTCCTAGGGGCAGATTCCTCTTATTAAACCTGTCTTCAAGGCCAGAAAAGAGAGAAACTTTTCTATGGTGTGTGAGGGATCTCTGCACCCTGGGGATTATTGTACCGGTACCTCCAGCAGAGAGAGGTCTGGGATTCTACTCAAACCTGTTTGCGGTCCCAAAGAAGGAGGGTACTTTTCGTCCAATTCTGGATCTAACGTGTTTAAGCAAATTTCTGTCTGTCCCCTCGTTCAAGATGGAGACAATAAGGTCCATTCTTCCTTTAGTCCAGGAAGGACAATTTATGACCATGATAGACCTGAAGGATGCCTACCTTCATGTCCCTATACACAAGGAACACTTCAAGTTCCTAAGATTTGCGTTCCTGGACCAGCACTTCCAGTTTATTGCACTTCCGTTTGGTCTAGCTACTGCTCCAAGAGTTTTTACGAAGGTTGTAGGGGTTCTGCTCGCAGTGGCCAGAACCAGAGGAATTACAGTGGCGCCGTACTTAGATGACATTTTGGTTCAAGCACAGTCCTGTCATCTGGCAGAGGACCATTTGAAAGCCCTTCTTTCTCTTCTTCGATCTCATGAATGGAAGATAAACTTAGAAAAGAGTTCTCTTTTTCCTAGTACCAGGGTGGAATTCCTGGGTACGATAATAGACTCCATATCCATGAGGTTATTTCTTACAGACCAGAGATGTTACAAGCTAACTTCCAATTGTCTTGCCCTCCAGACCTTCTTAAGGCTCTCTGGGGCTCGGTGTATGAAGGTAATTGGACTCATGGTGCCTGCATGGACATCATCCCCTTTGCCAGATTCCATCTCAGACCTCTTCAGCTGTGCATGCTCAGACAGTGGAACCGCAATCATTCAGATCTGTCTTAACAGATTTCTCTGGACAGCTGGTCGAGAGAATCGCTCTCCTGGTGGCTCTGTCCAGATCACCTGTCCCAAGAGACATCCTTCTTGAGACCATCCTGGGAGATTGTGACTATGGACACGAGTCTCACAGGATGGGGAGCTCTTTGGGGTGCCAGGAAGGCACAGGGCCTGTGGACTCGAGAGGAATTCACATCTTGGAACTTCGAGCGATCTTCAATGCTCTGAAGCCTGGCCCCTTCTGGGTTTGGCCCATATTATCAGATTCCAATCGAACAATATAACCTTGGTGGCTTACATCAACCATCAGGGGGGAACGAGGAGCTCCCTAGCAATAAGGGAAATATCTCAGATTCTGGAATGGGCAGAGGCCCACAACTGCTCTCTGTCAGCGATCCACATTCCGGGAATGGACAACTGGGAAGCGGATTTCCTCAGCAGACAATCCTTTCATCCGAGGTAATGGTCTCTCTATCCCGAGGTGTTTGTGGAGATTTGCATCAGATGGGGGACACCAAAGATAGATCTCATGGTGTCCAGGCTCAATTCCAAGCTACCCAGATATGGGTCGCGGTCCAGGGATCCTCAGGCAGAGCTAATAGATGCATTAGCAGTGCTTTGAAGCTTCAGTCTGATCTACATTTTCCCGCCGTTACCACTCCTACCACGTGTGGTGGCCCGCATCAAGCAGGAGCAAGCATCTGTGATTCTAATTGCTCCATCGTGGCCTCGGAGGATGTGGTTCGCGGATCTGATGAGGATGTCCTCATCTCCCCCATGGAGGTTACCTTGCCGCAGGGATCTGCTAGAACAAGGTCCTTTTGTTCATCAAATTCTAGATTCTCTGAGGCTGACTGCGTGGAGATTGAATGCTTAGTCCTAGCCAAGAGAGGTTTTTCTGAGAGAGTTATTGATACTCTCATTCAAGCTCGTAAGCCGGTTACTCGTCGCATCTATCATAAGGTGTGGAGGACCTACTTATTCTGGTGTGAAGAGCGTGGATTTCCCTGGCATAAGGTCAGGGTTTCTAGGAGTCTTTCCTTTCTCCAGGTTGGTCTGGAGAAGGGCCTTTCGGCTAGCTCCCTTAAAGGGACACTAAACCCACATTTTTTCTTTCATGATTCCGATAGAGCATGCAATTTTAAGCAACTTTCTAATTTACTCCTATTATCAATTTTTCTTCATTCTCTTGCTATCTTTATTTGAAAATCATGAATGTAAATCTTAGCAGCCAGCCCATTTTAGGTTCGGCACCATGGATAGCGCTTGTTTATTGGAGGCTGACATTTACCCACCAATAAGCAAGCATAACCCAGGCTCTCAACCAAAAACGGGCTGGCTCCTATGCATCACATTGCTGCTTTTTAAATAAAGTTAGCAAGAGAACAAAGACAAATTGATAATAGAAGTAAATTAGAAAGTTGCTTAAAAATGCATGCTCTATCTGGACCATTAAAGACAAAATTTGCGTTTAGTGTCCTTTTAAGGGACAGATTTCGGCCCTATCTGTTTTATTGCACAAGAGGCTCGATGAGCTTCCAGATGTCCAGTCTTTTGTTCAGGCTCTGACGAGAATCAGACCTGTGTTTCAACCTAGCGCTCCTCCTTGGAGTTTAAATCTTGTTCTTAAGGTTCTCTTTTTACTGGCTATTGCTTTGGCGCGTAGAGTATCTGAGATGGCTGCCTTGCAATGTGAGCCCCCTTACCTAGTATTCCATGCTGATAAGGCTGTTCTTCGTACTGGGTTAGGTTTTCTTCCTAAGGTTGTTTCTGATCGCAACATCAATAAGGAGATTGTTGTTCCTTCCTTGTGTCCTAACCCTTCTACGAAGGAGCGGTTACTTCATAATTTGGATGTGATTCAGGCCTTGAAGTTCTAGCTTCAAGCTACTAAGGAGTATAGACAGACTTCTTCTTTGTTTGTTGTCTATTCTGGGAAGCTTAAGGGGCAGAAAGCCTCGTCCACTTCCTTATCTTTTTTGGTTGAGGAGCATTATTCGCTTAGCTTATGAAACAGCGGGACATAAGCCTCCTCAGAGGATTAAGGCTCATTCAACTAGAATGAAACATATACCCAAGCTCTAGAGGACACTGAATGAAACAGGAGGGCAAAAAGAGAGGCGGACCCTATTCTGAGGCTACCTGGTCCTCCTTACATACTTTTTCAAAATTTTACTAGTTTGATGTTTTTGCTTCAGCTGAAGCAGCTTTTCGGAGAAGGGTTTTGCAGACTGCGGTGCCCTCAGAATAGGGTCCGCCTCTCTTTTTGCCCTCCTGTTTCATTCAGTGTCCTCTAGAGCTTGGATATATGTTTCCCAGAAGTAAGGAATGAAGCCGCGGACTCTCCTCATATTAAGAAGTAAAACATAAATTATGCTTACCAGATAATTTCCTTTTCTTCTGTATGAGGAGAGTCCACGACCCCCACACGTTTTCTCCGTTGGGCGGACCTAAATTTTTTGTTTTGTTCTTATGGCACCATTTATACCCTGATATTTCTCCTACTGTTCCTTGAGTTCCCTCGGCAGAATTACTGGGGGATGAGGGGAGTGGGGGAGGTATTTAAGCCTTTGGCTGGGGTGTCTTTGCCTCCTCCTGGTGGCCAGGTTCAGTATTTCCCACATGTAAGGAATGAAGCTGTGGACTCTCCTCATACAGAAGGAAAGGAAATGATCTGGTAAACATAATTTGTGTTTTTTTCTTCTTCATGATTTAGATAGAGCATGCAATTTTAAGCAACTTTCTAATTTACTCCTATTATCAATTTTTCTTAATTTTCTTGGTGTCTTTATTTGAAATAGTAGGAATGTAACCTAAGAAGCTGACCCATTCTTGGTTCAGCACCCTGATTAGTGCTTGCTGATTGGTGGCTACATTTAGCCACCAATCATCAAGTGCAACCCATGTTCTGAACCAAAAATGGGCCGACTCTTAAGCTATACATTCCTGCTATTCAAAAAAAGAAACCAAGAGAATGAAGAAAAATTGATAATAGGAGTAAATTAGAAAGTTGCTTAAAATTGCATGCTCTATCCGAGCAGGAGCTCCTAATCTATGTCCAGCCCACAAAATCTGAGACAGTTGGGAACTCTGGGTTGATTTGGCCTTTTGGATTAGAGAAGACCTTTGCATTCATAAAAGTTAATCAAGCTGTGTAGTTTCTAAAATAAGGTTGTTTTGCCAAAGGCCAGGGAGTATTATGCAACCCTTGTGCAAACAGCACTATTCCTCACTTACTGGCCTCTAGTTATCAAGCCGTCGACTTTCTTGCATTCGATGGCACCAATACGTTCACCTAAGATCGCTGCCGCGGACCTGAATACATTCTCCAAAATTATCAAGAAAGCTGTCAAAAAGCTGCGCACCAAGTACGGAGCGATGAGCAGCGGACTGTTGTTAACTAACAGTCATCGATCTCGCTGCTCTTCAGCTTATTCGCAGCTTTCTTGGTACCCTGTAACTAAGCACCCACACTATACTATACTGTTTACCCCCTATACCGCCGCTCCCGGACCCCTCCGCACCTAAATAAAGTTATTAACCCCTAAACCGCCGTTCCCGGAGCCCACCGCCACCTACATTATATGTATTAACCCCTAAACCGCCGCTCCCAGAGCCCACCACAACTCTATTAAAGTGTTTAACCCCTAAACCGCCGCTCCCGGAGCCCACCACCACCTACATTATATGTATTAACCCCTAAACCACTGCAACTAAATAAAATGTTTAACCCTTAAACCGCAACTCATGGACCCCCCGCCACCTACATTATATTTATTAACCCCTAATCTGCCCCCCTACACCACCGCCACTATATTACATTTATTAACCCCTAAATCTAACCCTAACACCCCCTAACTTAAATATAATTTAAATAAATCTAAATAAATATTATCATTAAATAAATTATTCCTATTTAAAACTAAATACTTACCTGTAAAATAAACCCTAAGGATTTATTTTTATTTTACAGGCAAGTTTGTATTTATTTTAACTAGGTACAATAGTTACTAAATAGTTATTAACTATTTAATAACTTCCTAGCTAAAATAAATAAATAACCTAAGTTACAATTACGGAAAATTCAAAAGTATATCAAAGCGCCGGCTGGCCGGCTTAGGTTCAGAAATGTGAAACCTATTCCTTCACAGTTAGAGTAAAATTAGTGTTTATTAAAACAATATTAAAATGTAGCCGATTACAGTTGTTGTGTGGTTTTTCTGGCATACATTCACATGTAACAATTGACAATAAAATGATAAAACAATAAAACAATGGAAGGTACCTTCAAGGATAACAATAAAATAAATTATAGATTGATTATTCTAAATCAGTGTTACCTGATATGTTTATGAATAACCCAAAGATACTTTCATAGGGTTACTAAAAATGTCCGGAATGGATAAATGAACGCACTCCTCTGTAGTGGTGCTAACTACTGTAGTTTCCTATAGCAGTAATACTTACTATAATTTACTAACCAATCTGAGGTTTATACAATAATCATTTCTGTATTACATCAGAAATATTCAGACAGTTCAGAGACAAGCCGGTTAAGAATATCTCTAATTAAATTGTGTATTTAACGTGCAGATTACCCCAGAGTAGTGTTATCACTCTGGAGATCTATCTATGTCCGTCCAAAATGGGTTTGGGCCTCAATAGATGTCAACTCCTATTGTTTATGCTTGTTGGATGAAAGGAACTGGTCTACTGTGCCTCACAAGGATCAGAGACCGTTCTCCGCTAGCGGATGGAAATGGTTATCAGTGTCAGTGAATCTGTGCTCAATGTCAGTGAACAGGTGATCAAATCAAATAGTGCAAATGTTAGGTGGTTCGAGTGGTGCTAATACACAAATCACAAATATACAAATCACAAATATACAGTGGTACTAATAAACATAGTGGAAAATCTTGCAAAAAATGTTACTTCAAAAAACGATGTGTGTGAGACAATACTCCAAAAGTGAAATTTCGAAGTGATAAAGTGTGCTTCAAAGGATTCCCCAGAAAACACTAGTGACCAGCAGGATACCAGTCGACAATTGTGAATCAAAAAGTAAAAAATTGGAAAAAATTAAAAATTAAAAAATAAAATTAAAAAATGAAAAATTAAAAATATGAATAATGTTATAGTTGGTTTTTCAAAGTGTTCCAAATCGGCGTTAATCCCTCTTTCTGTGTTTTAGTCAGTAGATTTAACAGTCTATGTGAGGTGTTTATCGCCTGTAGCGGGGATTGGGCTTCAGCGTCTTTAGACAGTTTTTCAGCTCCAGCGTCACCCGAATACTATTCCTTCTGCCGAAAGAAATAATAATAGTGCAGATGGTTTTCAAAAGTAGTGGAATAAATTAAAATGCTACTCACCAGTCGACGCGTTTCGGTCAGATATAGACCTTTTTCAAGACTGGTTTACTATTATTTCCAGGGGCTTTAAATACCCCTTACTCTAATTACCCGTATTTTGATCCCGGATTAGATTTCTTAACACTTCCGGTTCATATTACTTTTTCTTTTTTTGTTTTTTTGTTGTTTAGTTGTTTCTGCTCAAATAATGTGTACAATTCTCATATGCTGTTATTGTATACTGCTATATGACAGTTATTTGTGTTATTTCTGTTACCTAAGCTTTCGTTCCGATATTTCCTTACTGCCATTGGTTTACGTTTTGGTCCTTTCTGATTGGTCAGAACCGTGGAGGTGTGTACTTTATACCGGACCTTATTGGCTCGCAATTCCATGTGTGTTCAGCGAGAGTTTTGATTACATCCCACTTTCTATTGTTGTGTATTATTTCTAAAATGCTGTATATTTTACTTTAGAGTTAGGGGATCGGATGTTTTTTTCAATGGGTTACGTACCGGATAGGCTACTGATTTGATTTTCTTGCAGGTTTATGTAATAGTGGAGAGGGATATGTATTTGCTACTTTTCGATCTTATTCAAGTTTTCTGTCATACTATTTCATTATATAGAACTTTAATCCCAGACGTTTTTTAAAAAAATTCTTGCCATAGTTAAATTTTGATCACTATTTGGTACCCCATATTATTTTCAATGATCACTGAACACACATGGAATTGCGAGCCAATAAGGTCCGGTATAAAGTACACACCTCCACGGTTCTGACCAATCAGAAAGGACCAAAACGTAAACCAATGGCAGTAAGGAAATATCGGAACGAAAGCTTAGGTAACAGAAATAACACAAATAACTGTCATATAGCAGTATACAATAACAGCATATGAGAATTGTACACATTATTTGAGCAGAAACAACTAAACAACAAAAAAACAAAAAAAGAAAAAGTAATATGAACCGGAAGTGTTAAGAAATCTAATCCGGGATCAAAATACGGGTAATTAGAGTAAGGGGTATTTAAAGCCCCTGGAAATAATAGTAAACCAGTCTTGAAAAAGGTCTATATCTGACCGAAACGCGTCGACTGGTGAGTAGCATTTTAATTTATTCCACTACTTTTGAAAACCATCTGCACTATTATTATTTCTTTCGGCAGAAGGAATAGTATTCGGGTGACGCTGGAGCTGAAAAACTGTCTAAAGACGCTGAAGCCCAATCCCCGCTACAGGCGATAAACACCTCACATAGACTGTTAAATCTACTGACTAAAACACAGAAAGAGGGATTAACGCCGATTTGGAACACTTTGAAAAACCAACTATAACATTATTCATATTTTTAATTTTTCATTTTTTAATTTTATTTTTTAATTTTTAATTTTTTCCAATTTTTTACTTTTTGATTCACAATTGTCGACTGGTATCCTGCTGGTCACTAGTGTTTTCTGGGGAATCCTTTGAAGCACACTTTATCACTTCGAAATTTCACTTTTGGAGTATTGTCTCACACATATCGTTTTTTGAAGTAACATTTTTTGCAAGATTTTCCACTATGTTTATTAGTACCACTGTATATTTGTGATTTGTATATTTGTGATTTGTGTATTAGCACCACTCGAACCACCTAACATTTGCACTATTTGATTTGATCACCTGTTCACTGACATTGAGCACAGATTCACTGACACTGATAACCATTTCCATCCGCTAGCGGAGAACGGTCTCTGATCCTTGTGAGGCACAGTAGACCAGTTCCTTTCATCCAACAAGCATAAACAATAGGAGTTGACATCTATTGAGGCCCAAACCCATTTTGGACGGACATAGATAGATCTCCAGAGTGATAACACTACTCTGGGGTAATCTGCACGTTAAATACACAATTTAATTAGAGATATTCTTAACCGGCTTGTCTCTGAACTGTCTGAATATTTCTGATGTAATACAGAAATGATTATTGTATAAACCTCAGATTGGTTAGTAAATTATAGTAAGTATTACTGCTATAGGAAACTACAGTAGTTAGCACCACTACAGAGGAGTGCGTTCATTTATCCATTCCGGACATTTTTAGTAACCCTATGAAAGTATCTTTGGGTTATTCATAAACATATCAGGTAACACTGATTTAGAATAATCAATCTATAATTTATTTTATTGTTATCCTTGAAGGTACCTTCCATTGTTTTATTGTTTTATCATTTTATTGTCAATTGTTACATGTGAATGTATGCCAGAAAAACCACACAACAACTGTAATCGGCTACATTTTAATATTGTTTTAATAAACACTAATTTTACTCTAACTGTGAAGGAATAGGTTTCACATTTCTGAACCTAAGCCGGCCAGCCGGCGCTTTGATATACTTTTGAATTTTCCGATTTTCCTAAACGATTTTGACCACTAGGGGTCACTTATCAAAGCTAAGGGTTCTTCTAGCAGTAGGCGCTAAGTGAGATTTCCCAAATTGTACTAAGTTACAATTACACCTAACACTACACTATCATTAAATTAATTACCTAAACTAAATACAATTAAATACAATTAAATAAAATTATCTAAAGTACGATAAAAAAACAAACACTAAATTACAGAAAATAATGATAAAATTACACCTAATCTAATTACAGCCAATCGGAAGCCAGTAGGATTGAGCTTGCATTCTATTGGCTCATTGGAACAGCCAATAGAATGCAAGCTCAATCCGATTGGCTGATAGAATTCTATCAGCCAATCGGAATTCAAGGGACGCCATCTTAGATGACATCATTTAAAGGAATATTCATTCATCGGATAGTCGTCGGCCTGGAAGGATGCTCCGCGTCGGATGTCTTGAAGATGGACCCGCTCCGGATGGATGAAGATAGAAGATGCCGCCTGGAGGTCCTCTTCTGCCCGGATAGGATGAAGACTTCTGGCCGTCTGGAGGACCACTTCGGCCCAGTTGGGTGAAGACGTCTCAAGGTAGGGTGATCTTCAAGGGGGTAGTGTTAGGTTTTATTAAGGGGGGATTGGGTGGGTTTTAGAGTAGGGTTGGGTGTGTGGGTGGTGGGTTGTAATGTTGGGGGGGTATTGTATTTTTTTTTACAGGTAAAAGAGCTGATTACTTTGGGGCAATGCCCCACAAAAGGCCCTTTTAAGGGCTATTTGTAATTTAGTGTAGGGTAGGGATTTTTATTATTTTGGGGGGCTTTTTTATTTTATTAGGGGGATTAGATTAGGTTTAATTAGTTTAAAAATCTTGTAATTATTTTATTATTTTCTGTCATTTAGTGTTTTGTTTTTTGTACTTTAGATAATTTTATTTAATTGTATTTAATTGTATTTAGTTTAGGTAATTAATTTAATGATAGTTTAGTGTTAGGTGTAATTGTAACTTAGGTTAGGTTTTATTTTACAGGTATATTTGTATTTATTTTAGCTAGGAAGTTATTAAATAGTTAATAACTATTTAATAACTATTCTACCTAGTTAAAATAAATACAAAGTTACCTGTAAAATAAAAATAAATCCTAAAATAGCTACAATGTAACTATTAGTTATATTGTAGCTATCTTAGGGTTTATTTTACAGGTAAGTATTTATTTTTAAATAGGAATAATTTAGTTAATGATTATTTAGATTAATTTAAATTATGTTTAAGTTGGGGGTGTTAGGGTTAGACTTCGGTTTAGGGGTTAATAAATATAATGTAGGTGGCGGCGGTGTAGGGGGGTCAGATTAGGGGTTAATAAATATAATGTAGGTGGCGGCGGGGTCTGGGAGCAGCGGTTTAGGGGTTAAACACTTTATTTAGTTGTGGCGGGCTCTGGGAGCGGCGATTTAGGGGTTAATAAGTATAATGTAGGTGGCGGCGGTGTAGGGGGGGCAGATTAGGGGTTAATAAATATAATGTAGGTGGCGGCGGTGTAGGGGGGGCAGATTAGGGGTTAATAAGTATAATGTAGGTGGCGGCTGTGTTGGGGCTAATAAGTATAATGTAGGTGGCGGCGGTGTAGGGGGGGCAGATTAGGGGTTAATAAGTATAATGTAGGTGGCGGCGGTGTTGGGGCTAATAAGTATAATGTAGGTGGCGGCGGTGTAGGGGGGGCAGATTAGGGGTTAATAAGTATAATGTAGGTGGCGGCGGTGTTTAGACTCAGGGTACATGTTAGGGTGTTAGGTGTAGACATTTCCCATAGGAATCAATGGGATATCGGGCAGCAGCTGTCAGACTCCCATTGATTCCTATGGCATCCGCCGCCTCCAGGGGGGCGGATTGAAAACCAGGTACGCTGGGCCGGAATAGTGGCGAGCGTACCTTCTAGTTTTTTGATAACTAGCAAAAGTAGTCAGATTGTGCTGAACTTGCGTTTGGAACATCTGTAGTGACGTAACCATCGATCTGTGTCTGACTGAGTCCGGCAGATCGTATGTTATGTCACTATATTCTACTTTTGCCGGTCTGTAGGGTTTGATAACTACGGCGAATCGGGCTCGCCACAAATACGCTGCGGAATTCCAGCGTATTTGCGGTTGACAGCTTGATAAATAGAGGCCACTGTGTGTACCAAGTCGAAGTGAGAGAAAATGCCATTGTGATTTGGGATATAGCCTCCAAAATTACACTTTTTTTTTTTTTATTTGTCACATTTATATTCATTTGTATTTAATCTGGCAAGTATCTAAAACTATATATCAGTCAGATCTCAAATGTGGCTAACTGATATATAGTGAAATCAAAATGAATTGATCAATAACACTTTCAGATTCAAAATAAACTCAAGATCTACAGAGCACCCAAGATCAAAACAAAAAAAGTTATGTCTGGTATTCAAAATAGCACCTGTGGCTGCTCACAAAGCTGATTTTGGCTACTTCTTTTCAGGCCTTCTTGGAAGGCTACCACAATATATTACTGATCTCAGTTTAGAAATACGAAGTTCCAAAAACTGAAATTTTTACTTGCTATGCACCTGCTCAGCCTGTGTAGTATTATTCTTTCATCTTAAATGGACTAACTGAAACACTTAATTTATTTTTAGATCAGTGCAAGAGGTGGTCTATAGGATTTGTATAGGATATTGTAATTCCCTACTCCCACAGAGAGGCTGTAGTGCATTCTTTGAAATATACAAACGGGACACTCCTACATTCTGCTCAGTGATTGTTTAATATGCGCAGAAAATCCCCTCCAACACATTTTACCAACATCACAGTTTAAATAGTGTTAAAGGGACACTAAACCCAAACGTTTTCATGTAGAGAATATAATTTTAAACAACATTCCAATTTACCTCTCTTATCTTTTTTCATTCTTTAGATATCCTTTGTTGAAGAAATAGCAATACACATGGGTGAGGCAATCACATGATGCATCTATGTGCAGCCACCAATCAGCAGCTACTGAGCCTATCTACATATGCTTTTCAGCAAAGGATATCACGAGAATGAATCAAATGAGATAATAGAAGTAAATTAGAAAGTGGTATAACATTTCATGTTCTTTCTACATCATGAAAGAAAAAAAAATTATTTCTTGCCCCTTTAAACCATTTCTTTTTTATGCATATATTTTGAAATATAATAAAATTGGATGCATATATAACGCATTGTCTTTGATGACACTATAACGTTAGACATTAAAGGGACATTAAACTGCAAAAAGAAAATGCTTTAATGTATGAGAGCATTTAAAGGGACACTGAACCCAAATTTTTTCTTTCATGATTCAGATCATGCAATTTTAAGCAACTTTCAAATGTACTCCTATTATCAAATTTTCTTCATTCTTTTGGTATGTTTATTTGAAAAGCAAGTATGTAAGTTTAGATGCCGGCCCATTTTTGGTGAACAAACTTGGTTGTCCTTGCTGATTGGACAGCACCAATAAAAAAAGTGCTGTCCATGGTCCTGAACCAAAAATGTGCTGGATCCTTAGCTTAAATGCCTTCTTTTTAAAATAAAGATAGCAAGAGAATTAAGAAAAATTGATAATCGGAGTAAATTAGAAAGTTGCTTAAAATTTCATGCTCTATCTGAATCACGAAAGAAAAAATTTGGGTTCAGTGTCCCTTTAACCCCTTAATGACCGAGGACGTGCAGGGTACGTCCTCAAAAAAAAGGCAGTTAACGCCTGAGGACGTACCCTGCACGTCCTCGGTGTGGAAAGCAGCTGGAAGCGATCCTGCTCGCTTCCAGCTGCTTTCCGGTTATTGCAGTGATGCCTCGATATGGAGGCATCCTGCAATAACCATACATGGCCATCCGATGCAGAGAGAGCCACTCTGTGGCCCTCTCTGCACCGGACATCGATGGCCGGTATCGTTGGTGGGTGGGAGCCGAATTGGGAGGCGGGTGGGCGGCCATCGGTGTTGCGCGTGACGTCACGGGGGGCGGGATCGGGATCGGGACCGTCGGGGGCGCGCACGGGCGCGCGCGCGTGCACGGGGGGTGGCGGGCGGGCGCGTGCACGGGGCGGGAGCGGGTGGGAACCGCTACACTACAGAAAAGTAAAAAAGTAAAAGTAAAAAAAAAATGAAATAAACTTTTACTTTTACCATCTAAGGGATCTGGAAGGGGTGGGGGGTTGGTCTTGAGGGGGGGGGGGGAAGCTACACTACAGAAAAGGGACATATTTTATTTTAAAAAAAGCATTTTTTTTCTCTAAACTGGGTACTGGCAGACAGCTGCCAGTACCCAAGATGGCGCACATTAAGTCAGAGGGGGAGGGTTAGAGAGCTGTTTAGTGGGGGATCAGTGAGGTTGGGGGCTAAGGGGGATCCCTACACAGAAGCATATGTAAATATGCTAACAAAAAATTCACAAAAAAGCCCAAATATACCTTTTATTTTAGTACTGGCAGAGTTTCTGCCAGTACTTAAGATGGCGGGGACATTTGTGGGGTAGGGGAGGGAAGAGAGATGTTTGGGAGGGATCAGGGGGTCTGATGTTTCAGGTGGGAGGCTGATCTTTACACTAAAGCTAAAATTAACCCTGCAAGCTCCCTACAAGCTACCTAATTAACCCCTTCACTGCTAGCCATAATACACGTGTGATGCGCAGCGCCATTTAGCAGCATTCTAATTACCAAAAAGCAACTCCAAAGTCATATATGTCTGCTATTTCTGAACAAAGGGGATCCCAGAGAAGCATTTACAACCATTTGTGCCATAATTGCACAAGCTGTTTGTAAATTATTTCAGTGAGAAACCTAAAATTGTGAAAAATTTTACGTTTTTTTTAATTTGATCGCATTTGGCGGTGAAATGGTGGCATGAAATATACCAAAATGGGCCTAGATCAATACTTGGGGTTGTCTACTACACTACACTAAAGCTAAAATTACCCCAAAAAGCTCCTTACATGCTCCCTAATTAACCCCTTCACTGCTGGGCATAATACACGTGTGGTGCGCAGTGGCATTTAGCGGCCTTCTAATTACCAAAAAGCAATGCCAAAGCCATATATGTCTGCTATTTCTGAACAAAGGGGATCCCAGAGAAGAATTTACAACCATTTATGCCATAATTGCACAAGCAGTATGTAAATAATTTCAGTGAGAAACTGAAAGTTTGTGAAAAAATTTGTGAAAAAGTGAACAATTTTTTGTATTTGATCGCATTTGGCGGTGAAATGGTGGCATGAAATATACCAAAATGGGCCTAGATCAATAATTTGGGATGTCTTCTAAAAAAAAATATATACATGTCAATGGATATTCAGGGATTCCTGAAAGATATTAGTGTTCTAATGTAACTAGCGTTAATTTTGAAAAAAAATGGTTTGAAAATAGCAAAGTGCTATTTGTATTTATGGCCCTATAAGTTACAAAAAAAGCAAAGAACATGTAAACATTGGGTATTTCTAAACTCAGGACAAAATTTAGAAACAATTTAGCATGGGTGTTTTTTGGTGGTTGTAGATATGTAACAGATTTTGGGGTTCAAAGTTAGAAAAAGTGTGTTTTTTTCCAATTTTCCTCATATTTTATAATTTTTTTTATAGTAAATGATAAGATATGATGAAAATAATGGTATTTTTAGAAAGTCCATTTAATGGCGAGAAAAACGGTATATAATATGTGTGGGTACAGTAAATGAGTAAGAGGAAAATTTCAGCTAAACACAAACACGGCAGAAATGTAAAAATAGCCTTGGTCCCAAACGGACAGAAAATGGAAAAGTGCTCTGGTCATTAAGGGGTTAATTATTGCACTATTGCTTGGATATAACTATATTAGTCTGCTCCCAAACAGCATTGTACAACTGGTGTGTCAATAACCAGGGGCATATGTGTGTATATACACCAATCAAGAACAAGTTCCCAGTAGTGGGTACACACCTGCTCCAAAGCCTACCTAGGTATGACTTTCAGCAAAGGATTCTGAAAGAACAAAGGCAATTTGAATACAGAAGTAAACTGAAAAGTTTCTTAAAATGGTATGCTGGATCTGAACCAAAAAGGTTTTATTTGACTTTTATGTCCCTTTCAAACTTAGTGTTTGCTGGGGGGAAAAGTGATTGTTTCACCTCAGTTTTGTTGCAGTGCAAGCAGGGACTGTGAAGGTCACATGACCATGAATGCACTTTGTATTGTGAGACATAGACTAGCTTATAGAACTAAAATATACAGTGTAAAAAAAAACAAATAATTGGCAGTTAGTTTTATATAACTTGTTACATATTTCAGTAATTCCTCTTTATGTTTATAGTAATAGTCTCCATCTCTAGTCAAATATCGATTGGTTAAACTTTATTTGCTAAGATTTGGAATCCATTTTTTAATGACCTCATAGCTTCCAATAAATAGATAACCATTCCCTCTTCTTTAAACGATTTGACCATGCAGTTAGAAAAATATTAAAACCTTCAGTTTTCTTCTAGTGATCTTTACAAGCAAGTCGACCACATAGCAAAGTATCCGTATCACCCTAAAATTTCCCAGTATATTGGCTGAATTATTATCGATTCACAGAGCATGGCCCAACATCACTGCATGAATTGGCAAACAGCTGTTTCTAATTTGAGTTTAGAACTGTACACAGAGGAACTTGCTTTAGTGTGCGATCCTTTCATTTATAATGAATTTTAATCACCGCTACAGGTGAGAAAAATGTAGAAACAAGCTTGTATCTTGTGCAAGAAACAAAGGCAAGCCAGATGCTAGCAGATTTACAGTCTGTGATAAAAAAGAATGTTTTCGTACAGTTTACATGTAATTAGTCTGCAGCTGTTTGCACTCCCCAGTCCGTGAAAAGAAGCAGAATATAGGATCTCACTGCCTCTTTTCCAAAGGGAGTCAAGAAAAACAGTGATCCAACCCTGGAAACATTTATAGCATATTCCTGAGGCTGACATAAAACTCCCCCCCCCCCCTCACCTCTTTTCCATCTCTACCCACAACTCATAAGCTGTTTAACAGCGCTGTGATTATGATTACTGTGCAGGACGAAAGCAAACAGATAGGGCAGCTTTTCAGCCAATTTCTACCTGTTCCCTCTTTGCTGCTAGATATTTATACACACACATACATACATACACAGATATGTGTATGTGTGTGTATATATATATATATATATACACATATATACACACACACATATATACATACATACATACATACATGTATGTACGCGCCTCTTGCTTTTGTGTAAAAATAGAAAAGATTGTGATTATCCCACATTCTTTAGAGAGACAGTAGAGCATATTCTGTAACTTAGACTTTCTTTAAATGCTTATTAATAGCATTTGCAGCGTTGCTTTTTGATCTCTCTAGGGCAGTGTTTTTCAACCAGTGTGCCGTGAGAGATCCTCAGGTGTGCCGTGGCAGACTGACAACAGTGCGGGGGTGTCCCTCTTTCAAATTTTTAAATATTGGGAGGTATGTGACAGGCTCATCAGGCATCATTTACAACCATGACATTGACATTCATTCACAGACAATCATTATGATTATATATATATATATATATATATATATATATCCTGTATTAGGCTACAATGTGTAATTTTGCAAAATTTTGGGATGGTGGTGTGCTGCAGGATTTTTTAATGTAAAAAAGTGTGCCACGGCAAAAAAAAGGTTGCAAATCACTGCTCTAGGGAGTGTTGGACATGCACAGTTTTGTTTTACACAAAAGCAAAAGGTGTCTCTTTTACTGTCTCTTTTAATGTTGCTCTAAAAGGTAAACATTTTTGGAATAGGCCATATGTTTTTATACAGGGATCAGTCATCCAGCAGAAATGAAAGGAATGTACACATTAATGCTTGTCAATTCATCAGGATTTCCTTGAGAAGCAATTAACTGTTCACTTCAGCAAACATAAAATACATTACTATTTTTATGTGCCATCTAATTATGCGTCTAAAATTAAACTTTCACATTTACGTCTTTCTCTTAGTATGCTTTGTTGAAACATCACTGCACAAGAGCATACCTAGATAGGAGCTTTGCACGTGTCTTGAGCTTTATATGGCAGCAATGTTTGTAACAATATTGTACAAATCGTCTCAAAACTTGCACACACTTGTGAACCTGCTCTCAGGTAAAGGAGATGTGTTTCAACAAAGGATGCCAAGAGAAATAGGTAAATTTGATCATCAAAGTAAATTGGAAAGCTTTTTTATTTTATTTTTTAACTCCAATTTATGACTTTCAGTTTGACTTTTATTCCCTTTAAGCAGAGCTTGTGTGTACTTGTATATTGGTAACGAGCAAAATTCTGACTCACATTAGAAATGGACCTTTAGAGAGAAAAAAGTAAATATGAAATCGCTAGTTTGTATATAAATGTATATTTTTAGGGAAGCCATATAATGTAGTAGTGAGCAAGTAATTTGTATGTGCCACCATGAGGAGAACACAGTTATATTACAATGAATTGATAAATATTTTGATGAAATACATTTTTTTTCAAGCCCTAAGCAGTTAACTAAGCGCACAAAGTTCACATTTTGTTTACTTCTTGTTTTGCAAACATTAGTCTGGCCGTGTACTAGTGGAAGATTGATAGAGAATCTCTGCAATGTCACTTGGGATAAAACACGGGCACTTAATGTCAAATGTAGGCAGATACTGTTACGACAATGGAAAGAGACACAGCCAAGCCAGTTCAGATAGGGATGCAGCCAAGGGAAGGAAGAGGGGGTTGTGGTACAGAGCAAGAGACATCCAGGGCACAGGAGGAGCTGGAGAGTGTACCAGAGCGCAGGAAGAAACAGCAGAGCCAATATGAATGCGAATGAAAGAAAATTAGCTTCATGTTCTTGATAAATTATTTTGTTAGCATAAATATAAACACTATAATGTGTTATTTTTCAGTGTAAAATTATTATTATTTTTTTTTACTCCTTGCATTTCTTTAGAAACAGAAATTCAATGGGTGGTGTTGCTTATGCTGCATTAGAGACAGAATATTCAAAGATTTCCCCTTGGGCTTTCCTAGCATCCTGCTCTGTCTTTGTGTGATCCCAAGCGGCCCAAAGAGAGCCCAGCTCAGCCTCGCCCGCCATCTCATTCAACTAACACCCCGCAGCAGCTGAATCCTGCAGTCCCTAGGGAACCTACCCTCCTCTCTCCTGGAATCAGATGTCCTCTATTGCTTCTGCCTCACAATAACACATAACATTTTAACACTCTACTGTCCAAATTGTAGAACTTGCTGTGAAATATTACATTTTTGAGATTTAGTAAATATGTAAGCTGTGCATCTTAGGGATTGTAGGGAAATCCATAACATTTTGTAAATAAAGCTATAAACTTCCCCCCTCCTACATATTTCTGTTTATGTTTACATGTTGCTTCTCATGGGTCGTTCACTGTTGAATTGGGATGTCTTTCATTTATTCCCAGAAGGCCTTGCAAATATGATGCATGATCTCATTGATCTGGGAAGTCACAGTCAAGGTGTGTCTGTTATTATCTGGCAATGCTCCTTCGGCTAACTTTGTATTTTAGGAGCCAGTTTATCCCCTGGAGGTTAAGATAGAGATCGTTTTACAGAAAGGAAGTGCTGCTTACTGGCATAGTAATTAAAAATAAATTTACAAGGTTTCTTTTAGCCTGTCTGCCCATCTTTTAAATGGAATTTCCTGTGAGATTGCATCCCTAGACATAATTGCAAAGTTTGTATTAAAGTTGTGTAACATCTTCAGAGAGGTAGAGTCAATGCAAATGGCATGAGAGCAGACTGAATATTTCTACCTTTTATTTGGTTGTATTATGTTTCAGGTCAGCTTATCTAATCTATTACAATTCGCATCTGATATGGTTACTGTACATTTAACATTTTAACAGGATTAACAAGTTATTGGCCACCAATTCTTAATTACTGTGTATGTGTGTGTCAGAAAAAATCTATTTATCTGTTATATGTCTATCAATCATACACACATATGTGTGTTACTTCAACATCATATTACTACTGCACCTTTAAACATTGCCCTCATTTTGATAAAGCATTTGCCTTTTGTTCCTATTGAGTTAATAGTAATGTTAGGAGTCCTTAGTGTTTTGAAGAGCTGTGCCCTTATTTCACAGATGCACTGGGAATTGATTTTAATCTCTCTTCTGCCTTCCCATTACAGATGGTGATGACGACCCACAATTCTCTTGGGTGGCTTCCTCTCCCTCCAGCAAAGACGTTGCATCACCCACTCAGATGATAGGAGATGGGTGTGATCTTGGAATAGGGGAAGAAGGAGGATCTGGGCTACCGTATCCCTGTCAGTTTTGTGACAAATCCTTCAGCCGGCTGAGCTACCTGAAGAGGCACGAGCAAATCCACAGTGACAAACTGCCCTTTAAGTGCACCTACTGCAGTCGCCTTTTTAAGCACAAGAGAAGCAGAGACCGCCACATAAAGCTTCACACTGGGGATAAAAAGTATCACTGTCACGAGTGTGAAGCTGCATTTTCTCGCAGTGACCACCTGAAAATTCATCTTAAGACCCACAGTTCTACTAAGCCATTTAAATGCACAGTTTGTAAGCGTGGGTTTTCCTCAACTAGCTCACTGCAGAGTCACATGCAGGCGCATAAAAAGAACAAGGACAAGACGGATAAAGATATGAAGAGAGATGATTTCATGTGTGACTATTGTGAGGAGACCTTCAACCAAACAGAGGACCTGGAGAAGCATGTGATGACGCGTCATCCGCAGCTCTCAGAGAAGGCCGACCTGCAATGCATTCATTGTCCAGAAGTATTTGCAGATGAAACGACTCTGCTTACACACATTGACCAAGTCCATGCCAATAAGAAACACAAGTGCCCTATGTGTCCAGAGCAGTTTTCCTCAGTGGAAGAAGTCTATTGTCACTTAGACAGTCATAGACAGCCTGATTCTAGCAACCACAGCATTAGTCCTGATCCAGTTCTGGGAAGTGTGGCTTCCATGAGCAGTGCCACTCCTGACTCCAGTGCATCAGTGGAACGAGGTTCTACTCCAGATTCAACTCTTAAGCCAATCCGAGGACAGAAAAAAACTGGATCTGAGAGAGAAGATGGACAAAACTGGTCCAAAATTACCTATAGTTGCCCATACTGCTCAAAAAGAGACTTCAGCAGCTTGGCAGTTCTTGAGATCCATTTAAAAACCATCCATGTGGACAAGCCTCAGCAAAGCCATACTTGCCAGATATGCCTGGATGCCATGCCTACATTGTACAACCTAAACGAGCATGTGCGGAAGGTGCATAAAAACCATGCTTATCCCATGGTTCAATTCAACAACATAACAGCCTTTCATTGCAACTATTGTCCTGAGATGTTTGCAGACATAAACAGTCTCCAGGAACATATCCGGATTGCCCACTGTGGTCCAAATTCTACCCCTCACGAGGGAAATAATGCCTTCTTTTGCAACCAGTGTTCTATGGGATTCCTTACAGAGTCCTCCTTGACAGAGCATATTCAGCAAACTCATTGCAGTGTAGGAAGTTCTAAACTGGAATCCCCAGTCATTCAACCAACCCAGTCCTTCATGGAAGTGTACTCGTGTCCATATTGCACAAACTCCCCCATATTTGGCTCTATACTTAAGTTGACAAAGCACATTAAAGAAAACCACAAGAACATTCCACTGGCAAACAATAAGAAGTCAAAGTCTGAACAGAGCCCAGTTTCCTCTGATGTAGAAGTCTCTTCCCCAAAGAGGCAAAGGTTGTGTGCTAGTTTAAACTCAGTGTCAAATGGAGAGTATCCTTGTAATCAGTGTGATTTAAAATTCTCTAACTTTGATACTTTTCAGACACATTTAAAGTCTCATTTGGAGCTGCTGTTAAGAAAACAGTCCTGCCCTCAGTGCAAAGAAGACTTTGACTCTCAGGAGTCCCTTCTGCAACACCTCACCATACACTACATGACGACCTCAACTCACTATGTTTGTGAAAGCTGTGACAAGCAGTTTTCGTCTGTGGATGATCTGCAGAAGCACTTACTGGACATGCATACATTTGTGTTGTATCATTGCACGCTCTGCCAAGAAGTGTTTGATTCCAAGGTGTCTATCCAAGTGCATCTGGCAGTGAAGCACAGCAATGAAAAGAAAATGTACCGCTGTACAGCATGTAACTGGGATTTTAGAAAGGAAGTTGATCTTCAGCTCCATGTTAAGCATAGTCATTTAGGAAACCCAACAAAATCCCACAAATGTATATTTTGTGGTGAAACCTTTAGTACAGAGGTGGAACTGCAGTGTCACATCACTACTCACAGCAAAAAGTACAACTGTAAGTTCTGCAGTAAAGCATTCCATGCAATCATTCTGCTGGAGAAACATCTACGTGAAAAGCATTGTGTATTTGATACCAACAATCAGAATGGGACAGCAAATGGTATGGCCCCAGTCAGTAAAAAGCCAGAGACTGCAGAAGTGCAGAACCTTCTGATGAAGAATCCAGATGTTACAAACAGTCATGAAGCCAGTGAAGATGATGTTGATGCTTCTGAGCCAATGTATGGCTGTGATATCTGTGGAGCTGCTTACACCATGGAAGTTCTCTTGCAGAATCATCGCTTAAGAGATCATAACATCCGACCTGGGGAAGATGAAGGTTCTAGAAAGAAGGCAGAGTTCATCAAGGGCAGTCACAAGTGCAACATCTGCTCAAGAACTTTCTTCTCTGAGAATGGGCTTAGAGAACATATGCAGACACATAGGGGTCCTGCAAAACACTATATGTGTCCCATTTGTGGTGAGAGATTCCCGTCCCTTTTAACTCTCACTGAGCACAAAGTTACCCATAGCAAAAGCTTGGACACTGGCACATGCCGAATCTGCAAAATGCCGCTTCAGAGTGAAGAAGAATTTATTGAGCATTGCCAGATGCATCCAGACCTTAGAAATTCCCTCACTGGCTTTCGTTGTGTTGTCTGCATGCAGACTGTCACATCCACTTTGGAACTTAAAATTCATGGAACTTTCCATATGCAAAAGCTGGCAGGAAGTTCAGCAGCTTCCTCTCCTAATGGACAGACCTTACAGAAAATATACAAGTGTGCCCTCTGTTTGAAAGAGTTCAGGAATAAACAAGATCTGGTAAAATTAGATGTTAATGGCCTGCCATATGGCCTGTGCGCTGGGTGCTTGAGCAGATCCACCAATGGACAACCTTCATCTCTGAACCCACAAGACGTTTGCGAAAGGCTGTGTGCCAGTTTGAGGTGTCCAGAGTGCAGTGTCAAGTTTGAGAGTGCAGATGACCTGGAAAATCATATGCAGATGGACCATAGAGACATAGCTCTTGATGCTAGTGGCCAAAGGAAAATTGCTCAGACATCTCCTGTCCCCAGAGTAAGTGTGCATCCTTTTTACCTGTTTTTAAATACTATTACTAAGGTTTAACTGAGCTGCTTGCAAATTATGCAGATCAATAAGCCCAGATAAATGAATTGATGTTTTGCAAGCTCTTGTCATTAATCAGCTATGTTCATAATAGTTTCAAAACAAAAAGGAAAAATCTCACTTTTCCCATTGAAGGGGCCATTCTAATCAATGCTTTGTTTAAATAGAGCATTTCACTTTTAAAGAAAGTATTTTTCAGTTTTTTAAACAATATTTTATCCCTGCTGATCCAGATAAGAATGCATTCAGTGTTTTGTAGCATCCAATATGGCTGGCTCTCCGTCCATATCCTTAATTGGAGCAGCACGTGAGCATGCATGTTTCTTTCATTATGGGCTAGATTATGAGTGGAGCACAAAGTTTGCACCCAAGCTATATGGGATATATAAAAAAAAAAAACATCAGATATATGTAGAAATATTTATTTCTGAATAAATAGAACATATTCTTGTATGTGAAGAACATTGGAATGGGAAATATTCACATTTTCATTTGGGTAGCGTAAATGAGAATATGCGATCATGATTGCGTGAGAGTGGGGTGGTTCTCTGAACAAGCCCGTGATATTCTAACTTTGGATTTTTGCGCTTGTCTGGTTAGCGCAAGAGTGAAAACAGTTTACTTTCAACTCCTAATTCGAGGGCAACCCGACGAGCGCACAAATCTTACTTCTTGTGTAATTAACCCTCAAGCGGTAGCATTCATTTGCTCTCCACTCATAATCTGGCCCTATGTGTTTAACACCTTTTAAGACGTTAAACACAAAGTTAAAAAATTGTTTGAATTGACACAAAGGTGCGAAAGAAAATACTGTAATGTGTTCTAGCTGATTATTATTATATGCGCTAACAAAAAAGAGCATTTTATTTTAAAGGGACATAAAAACCAAAAGTTTTCTTTCATGATTCAGATATGACATTCAATTTTAAGACAACTTTCCAATGTAATTTTATTACTGCTTCTTTCCTTTGTTTTCTTGTTATCCCTTGTTGAAAAGCAGGAAGGTAAGTTCAGTAGAGTGCACGTGTCTGCAGCAGTTTTGCAACAATTTTATACATTAGCAAGAGAACTATTTCCTGTCATGTAGCGCTCCAGACATGTACATGCTACCTATCTAGATATCTCTTCTACAAAGAATAACATGAGAACAAAGCAAATTTGATAATAGAAGTAAATTAAAAACATTTTAAATCTGAATCATGAAAGAATAATTTTGGGTTTCATGTCCCTTTAAAATGGCACTAAAGTCAAAATTAAACTTTTATGAATTGAATAGAGCATGCAATTTTAAGATACATTCCAATTTACTTCCTTTATGAAATTTTGCACATTCTTTTTATATACGCACTTTTTGAGACACCAGCTCCTACTGTGTAGTAGTCCATAGGGTATATGTATACTGCTCTGTGATCGGCTGATGGCTGTCACATGATACAGGGGCCGGCAAATGGGAGAAAAATAAATTTGTCCGAAAAAAAATCTACTGCTTATTTGAAATTCAAAGTGTTATTGCATTGTCTTTTTATTATTAGTGTTAATTATAGAATTCTACTGTATTTTGAGATCCTTTAACTTGCATATAGCAGTAGTGAGTAACTAGCAAAAAAAATCACTGGGACATGCATAAGGCTATCCTAAGAAAACAGTAACATGTAATATGGGCCTTTTGGTTCTCATCTACAGTCTTATTCTATGTTTCTATATTTATTTTATTCATTTATTTGATTTATTTGATCATATCATTTATTTTTTAAGTATATTATTCATATTCCTCCCTATATATTTACACTATATATTGATATGCAGATTGGTCCTCTTATTATATTATACAAATAACTAATTTATATAAACACAAGGACCTTATGGGTCCGTTATTAAAAATATGTAAGTCTGGGAAAACTAGTCCAAAAATGGTTCTATGTGCAAGCGGTTCACACTTAAAGAGACACTAAACCCAAAAAGTATTTTCATGATTAAGGTAGAGAATACAATTTTAAACAACATTCCAATTTACTTCTATTATCTAATTTGCTTCATTCTTTAGATATCCTTTATTGAAGATATAGTGATGCACATGGGTGAGCCAATCACATGAGGCATCTATGTGGTGCCACCAATCAGCAGCTACTGAGCCTATCTAGATATGCTTTTCAGCAAAGGATATCAAGAGAATGAATCAAATTAGATAATAGAAGTAAATTAGAAAGATGTTTAAAATTGCATGTTTTTTCTAAATAATGAAAGAAAAAAATTTCGGTTTCATGTCCCTTTAAACACACATGAACATACACTTAACAACATATATAACACAATATGAGATGGAATCGTTTTTCACATTGTTCATTTGTAACCTAGGCAACGGCCATAGAAAGTAATCACATAAGTCACTAAAAATGGCAGATTATGTGACACACACTGCTACCTAATAGATAGATTTTTGGAGTTTTTTGCCATCTTCTAACAACGCATGCACAATTTGAGGGGGTAAGTGGGTATATAAAGTATATCTTTCAAAGTACAAGAAAATGACTCTGTACACAAAAGCTGCAGAAGTAAGTGAGGCTAGTCTGCTTGCTACGCCAAAAGTATATACAAGGATCCAAGAGAGGCGCACTGCAGCCAACAGCGCACTCATTCACGTAGTGGTAAAATATCAAAAAGTTTGAGGCACAAATTTAGAAACCTAAAAAGGGCTCAACGGCCAAAAAAGCACACAGGATAAAATTATCTGGTGTGTGTCAGGATACAACGCAGACGCGTTTCGTGAGCATGCTCACTTGTTCATGCAGTGAGCATGCTCACGAAACGCGTCTGAGTTGTATCCTGACACACACCAGATGATTTTATCCCGTGTGCTTTTTTAGCCGTTGAGCCCTTTATATGTTTTTAAATTTGTGCCTCGATAAACTTTTTGATATTTTACTACTACGTGAATGATTGTGCTGTTGGCTGCAGTGCACCTCTCTTGGATCCTAAAGTATATCTTTGTCTGAGGAAGAGGATGATGTATTCCCGAAAAGTCACAATAAATGGAATCACATTTGGAAAACCCAGTGAGTGCTTCAGGATCATTGTATCTATCTATCTATCTATCTATCTATCTATCTATCTATATATCTTATCTATCTATCCTATATATTATATCTATATGCTTATAATCTAGTTAAGCATGCCAGAATTTATAGAATATTAGTGCAATGCATCATATTTCAAAACAAATAAACTTCTAATTATAATCTCTATTTTCATGTCCGTCACAAAGTTTGATATAAAATTTGTCAGCCCCTGACTTAGGATATCTGCGGTATTACTTGTAATAATAATGGGCTTTGCACTTCTCTGTATGGCAATTTTTTTTATTTTGTTAAATTTCCTGACCCTTTTTTTTTTTTAAATAGATTTGTCAGTTTTACAGGTGTATGTATTGTGTCAGTGACATAGCAGAGAAGTTGTCCTGCAGACTGGTGACAAAACCGTACACAGTGAGGTATATGTATTTATAAAGAGCTTCACAGGTCCCAGCGAGGTCTGCCACATCTGCCCAACCCCATAATCATGTAGGCTCCCACGTTTGCCGGAATCCTTAGTAATGACATGCTAATAACCAGCTGTAATGAGTCTGTTATTGCATCTCAATGGATTGAAACAAAGTGACATACAGGTCTCTCTGGTGCGAAACCAAACGTATGCTTTACAAGTCTGCAAATCGTCTACATTCTATGCAGCAAATTTGTTTATGTGATCTATCATTGTTTGCTTATTTTGTGCAGATAACAGTGCAGTTTTATGAATCTAATTTTTCCCCCCTGTTTATTAGAAGAAGACCTATCAGTGCATCAAATGTCAGATGACCTTTGAGAACGAACGGGAAATACAGATTCATGTTGCGAATCATATGATCGGTAAGCTTGATACTATTTATCCGTGCAATAATAATGTTCTATTTCATTTGTTTTTCTCTTTACTTCACGCCAAAAAGTTATTTTGCAGATATAAAAACAACAAAATAATACAATATAAACCTGAGCCTTTTCCATAAATAATGATGATAACGTATAAAAACTGTTGCTTACAAAGAGTCATGGCTAGTTCAAATACTTTATATGTTCAAATGTAAATACATAAAATTTTAGTCTGACTTTATACGACAAGCTGAAGGGAATGTTGAGACATTTTTTTATAAGCCTCTGAATTCTAATCAATAACAAAACCATAAAATACACATCACATAACAGTTTTCTGTTTATACAGTTTTAAGGTTACATAAAAACAGGCTAAAGTAATGTATTATTCCTCATATAACAAGGTCCTGTTGATGATATTGTCTATAAAGCTGGTTTGCTGTGTGTTTACTAGCTGTTTGTGCTGCTGATAGCATTACTATGGAAGGCAGTGAAGGACACAGATTGTTTGCTAGATGCTTAATGGGTACAAACTTCTACCATATGTATCAGGTTTCTGTCTAAAGGGGGGGGAGGTTTGGTGTAAAACCATATAATTTGTTAGTGTTTTTTTATTTATTTTCTACTGGGAGCTAGCTGAAGACATTGGGGCAACCAATGACGAGGCATATATGTGCAGCCACCAATCAGCAGCTAAGCTTTCAGTGGTGCATTGCTGCTCCTGATCCTACTTTGGCTTGCTTTTCAGCAAAGGATAGCAAGAATACAAAGTAAATGAGATCATAGAAGTACAAAAGTTGCGTAGAGTTGCATACTCTATCCAAATAATGCGAGAATTGTTTTTATTTATGTTTTCACTTTTAATGTTCTTACATTTTTAATATTCTACAGAATTGTAATTTCAGGGGGTTAATAGAGATATGCATTCGGCAGTTTTTTTCATTGCCAAATGCGGAAGTAGGAGGCTATTTTTGGTATTCGGGTTTTTTTCGGAGCTGAATATCCTCTTGTGCAAGTGCAAAAAAACAAATCTTAGTGTGTTTCACTTGCACAAGAGGAAGTGTGTATGTGTGTGTGTGTGTGTATATATATGTATGTATGTATATATATATATATATATATATATATATATATGTATATATATGTGCATGTATGTATATATATATATATATATATATATATATATGTGCATGTATGTATATATATATATATATATATATATATATATATATATATATATATGTGCATGTATGTATGTATATATACATATATATATATATATGTGCATGTATGTATGTATATATACATATATATATATATATATATGTATATATATATATATATACATACTCACACACAGATATAGATATATATACTCACACATGCACATATATACTCATGGATATATATGTAAAGTGGTTGGTGTGTTTTCAGCAGTATTACAATTATAAAAAAGAATGTACTTTCCTGGCTAGTTATTTTAGTCACATAAAACATTACTGGTTTAAATGATGGCACTTTGAGTCACAGGATATGGGACAACAGCTGTCACTTATAGTTGATGTTATTGAGATTATACAGTGTATATATATATATGTATATATATATATATATATGTGTGTGTGTAAGGCACACATCTAACACCTTTAACACTTCATATTTAATTAGTAAGTGACCCTGTATTACCAGTGGATTTGCTGGACCCTTATTGATTACTGAGATGTTAGCCATTTAGATACTGCTGTATGTTTAAAATCAGAGTTGTCTTGTTTTTCTCTTCAACACTCACTCCAGCTTGAGGACGCTGTATTATCATCAGAAGCAATACGTGGCAGCTTTCTGTTTGGCTTTCTGTATGAATTTAGTTTAATTTTAACAGCATGCTGAATGTAAATATCTATGGAAACATGGCTCAGAGATCTCCATGCCAGTTAAACTCCCAGGGGAATGCCCACATAACACGTCTGTTAGGGAGGGAGCTTTTGGAGCTCAAATTCACTTAGGTTGTGCCTGATTTCTGCCTTCGACTTTTATGCTTTATTTAAAAAAAGAAAAAACACATTTTCATTGCTGTCCCTAAATGGCACACATCCCTAGTGCTTATGGAAGGCCTAGATTGCAGCCCGTGCACACAGTGCAAGAAGCACAGAGTTTGGTAAAGAATGGAGATTACCAGCCTGAACACAGTTTTCTGCTTAAACCTGCAGTATGATACCTCACATTAGTATTTTATTTGTTACTGAAGCCATGTTCCACTATGATTTAAAAAATATAAAGTAAGTGATAGAGCCACATAATTGTCTTGATTTGTAAGCTCCACTGAACGGTACACGTATCCTCCTTTATCAATTCCATTTCCATGTCCAGAGGAGTAATGTGGCACTTTACAAATAAATAATAATAAAAGAATATAGAACTTGTTAGGGAAATATTTTCCAGTTTACTTTCTGTTATGTTACTATTTTCTTATTGAATAAATAATGGCTTTTGTATAGAGATGTATATTAAATCCTTTAGAGCAGAAATTATTGGGCGCATTGAGAGGTCGGTCTTTAATTTATAAGTTCTGATCATTTTTGTGCAGAGAAGTTTAAACAATCCCAGCTAGAAATCTCTCCCTGCTCTTCGGTTGAAGGTATTTCTTTTTTTCTTTTGTTGTTGTGCTGCAGCACAGGAATCTTCCACCCCAGCCCTCTGTACAAAAGATGATACAGAACTTGCTCTTTAGCCAAGCTGGCAGTGCCCTGGGTTCGCTCCCCCCTGCAAAACATGGCAAAGCAATTGTATGATTCCTCATCCTCCAGCAGCCGGCAGATAGCAGCCGGGACTTCTGGGACCTCAAAAGAAGGGAGCCAAATTATATTTATAATAAAGTTGAGGCTGTTCGCGAGGGTTGCCACCTCCAGGGTCTATGCAGAAGTAGAAAAACACCACATTTGCATATTCCATTTCCATATATTGACTGCAAAAAATGTCTTTCACTCAATTAAGACCTATAGCTTTTGGGATGCATGCAACAATTTTATAAAATATTTACAACCCCATTTGCATTTTCCATACAGGTTTTTTTTTCCTCTTCGTTTTTCGCTTGACTCTCAGGTAAGGCTCAAACATTTAAACGGGAATATAGTGCCTGAAATAATTTAGAAATGGCAATTTCCTCTCTTACTTTATACACAAAATCTAAACTCTGCTTGGAACACACAGCTCATTTAAAAATAGGAGATTTAGAAACAATGACAAAAGGGTTCTCAGGAATATATTTGCTCTAATATATGTATGGTAATTTTGCTGCTACCGAGGGTTGCTTGGTAATGAAATAGTTATTGTGGGACTATGATATAAAGATACATTTTTTTTTAATTTTTTTTTTCATGCCTAGTCCACAGTATCTTGAGATATATATATATATATATATACACATACACACATACATACACAAAGATATGTGTGTAATTTATTCATGACCCTTCTGATAATCTTCTGCGATTAGGAGTGTGAGGTCCGCGGAGGTTAAAGGTACTTTATACCTTTTTAAGAATAGAATCTGCTTCAACTCTTGTTTACATTTTGTTTTATTTGTAATGACAATAAGTAAAACTATATTAATAAATGATGTGCTCTAAATCATTGTAGTATGTAAGATTTGCATTGGTTACTTGAGTTGAACCCCTGCATTGCAGCTCATAGGCAGAACACAGAATTTGATTGGCGGGGTCATGTGACTGCGGCTCCTGGTTGGCTCCATGACCATATCTTGATCAGAAGGCGTTAAACACTTCACATATGTGTTTGACCACCTTTGCAGGGGTTAAACACCTAGTAGACTCAAATTATTAATACAAACATTAAAGGGACACTAAACCTAAAATTTTTCTTTAACGATTCAGATAGAGCATGCAATTTCTCTTGTTAAGTGTGTTCAGTCCACGGGTCATCCATTACTTATGGGATATATTCTCCTTCCCAACAGGAAGTTGCAAGAGGATCACCCAAGCAGAGCTGCTATATAGCTCCTCCCCTCACATGTCATATCCAGTCATTCTCTTGCAACCCTCAACAAAGAAGGAGGTCGCGGGAGGAGTTGGAGTTTTTACTTAATTATTCTTCAATCAAAAGTTTGTTATTTTAAATGGCACCGGAGTGTGCTGTTTTTCTATCTCAGGCAGTATTTGGAAGAAACTGCTGTGTTTTCTATGATCTTAGCAGGCGTAACTAAGATCCACTGGCTGTTCTTGACATTCTGAGGAGTGGGGTAACTTCAGAACATGGGAATAGCATGCGGGGTCCCCCGCAAATGAGGTATGTGCAGTACAATATTTTCTGGGAATGGAATTGACTAAGAAAATACTGCTGTTACCCGTATGATGTAAGTACAGCCTTAAATGCAGTAGTAGTGACTGGTATCAGGCTGATAAATGTATGCACAGTAGAGTTATTTTCTAGGGACTAGAATTTGACTGAGAAAATACTGTTAATACTGAAATAATGCTTAAGCCTTATCTGCAGTGGTAGCGACTGGTTGCAGGCTTAGTGATAACTTTGCATGACATTTAAAGATGTTTATTTTCAAAACGTTTACTGGCATGTTATTCGTTTTGTGAGGTACTTTGGTGATAAATCCTTTTGGGCATGAATTTTTTTCCACATGGCTAACGTATATTTCTGCATAGAAACCGTTATATCAGGTCTCCCACTGTTGTAAATGAGCGGGAGGGGCCTTTTTAGCGCCTTGTTGCGCAGTTAAAATTCTATCACAGTCTTCCTGCTTCTTCCTCCTTGATCCAGGACGTCTCTAGAGAGCTCAGGGGTCTTCAAAATTCGTTTTTGAGGGAGGTAATCAGTCACAGCAGACCTGTGACAGTGTGTTAGACTGTGATTAAAAACGTTTAATATTAATTTGATATCCGTTTTTTTGGGTACTGAGGGGTTAATCATCCTATTGCTAATGGGTGCAATCCTCTGCTAATTAATACATTTAAAGAATTGTTGACTATAACTGAATTAGTTCTTTGTTACTCAACTGTGTTTTTTAAAAGCGCTGCAGCGTTTTTTATATTACTTGCAAACTTATTGAAAGTATTTTCCAAGCTTGCTAGCTTCATTGCTAGTCTGTTTAAACATGTCTGATACAGAGGAATCTGCTTGTTCATTATGTTTAACAGCCGTTGTGGAGCCCAATAGAAATATGTGTACCAATTGTATTGATGTTACTTTGAAAAATCAATCTGTACCGATTAAATAATTATCACCAGACAACGAGGGGGCAGTTATGCCGTCTAACTCTCCTCACGTGTCAGTACCTTCGTCTCCCGCTCTGGAGGTGCGTGAGATTGAGGCGCCAAGTACATCAAGGCCCTTACAAATCACTTTACGTGATATGGCTAATGTTATGAAAGAAGTATTATACAATATGCCCGAGTTAAGAGGCAAGCGCGACAGTTCTGGGTTAAGGACAGAGCGCGCCGATGACACGAGAGCCATGTCTGATACTGCGTCACAATTTGCAGAACATGAGGACGGAGAGCTTCATTCTGTGGGTGACGGTTCTGATTCGGGGAGACCGGATTCAGAAATTTCAAATTTTAAATTTAAGCTTGAGAACCTCCGCGTGTTGCTAGGGGAGGTGTTAGCAGCTCTGAATGATTGTGACACGGTGGCAATCCCAGAGAAATTATGTAAGCTGGATAAATACTACGCGGTGCCGGTGTGTACTGACGTTTTTCCTATACCAAAGAGGCTTACAGAGATTATTAGTAAGGAGTGGGATAGACCCGGTGTGCCTTTTTCCCCTCCTCCGATATTTAGAAAAATGTTCCCTATAGACGCCACCACACGAGACTTATGGCAGACGGTCCCTAAGGTGGAGGGAGCAGTTTCTACTCTAGCCAAGCGTACCACTATCCCGGTGGAGGATAGCTGTGCTTTCTCAGATCCAATGGATAAAAAATTAGAGGGTTATCTTAAGAAAATGTTTGTTCAACAAGGTTTTATATTACAGCCTCTTGCATGCATTGCGCCTGTCACTGCTGCAGCGGCATTCTGGTTTGAGTCTCTGGAAGAGGCGATTCGCACAGCACCATTGGATGAGTCTCTGAGCAAGATTAGAACCCTTAAGCTGGCTAATGCGTTTGTTTCGGATGCCGTAGTGCATTTAACCAAACTTACGGCTAAAAATTCCGGATTCGCCATACAGGCGCGCAGAGCGCTTTGGCTTAAATCCTGGTCAGCAGATGTAACTTCTAAGTCTAAATTACTAAACATTCCTTTCAAAGGGCACACCTTATTCGGGCCCGGCTTGAAGGAAATTATTGCTGACATTACTGGAGGTAAGGGCCACACCCTTCCTCAGGACAGGGCCAAAGCAAAGGCCAAACAGTCTAATTTTCGTGCCTTTCGTAATTTCAAGGCAGGAGCAGCATCAACTTCCTCCGCTCCAAAACAGGAAGGAACTACTGCTCGTTACAGACAGGGTTGGAAAGGCAACCAGTCATGGAACAAGGGCAAGCAGGCCAGAAAGCCTACTTCCGCCCCTAAGACAGCATGAAGTCAGGGCCCCCTTTCCGGAGACGGATCTAGTGGGGGGCAGACTCTCTCTCTTCGCCCAGGCTTGGGCAAGAGATGTACAGGATCCCTGGACGTTGGAGATTATTTCTCAGGGATACCTTCTGGATTTCAAAACTTCTCCTCCACAAGGGAGGTTTCATCTGTCAAGGTTATCAACAAGCCTAGTAAAGAAAGAGGCATTTCTACAATGTGTACAAGACCTCTTAGTGATGGGAGTAATCCACCCAGTTCCGCGGACGGAACAGGGGCAAGGGTTTTATTCAAATCTGTTTGTGGTTCCCAAGAAAGAGGGAACCTTCAGACCAATCTTAGATTTAAAAATCTTAAACAAATTCCTAAGGGTTACATCGTTCAAGATGGAAACCATTCGGACCATCCTACCCATGATCCAAGAGGGTCAATATATGACCACAGTGGATTTAAAGGATGCCTACCTCCACATACCGATTCACAAAGATCATTTTCGGTACCTAAGGTTTGCCTTTCTAGACAGGCATTACCAGTTTGTAGCGCTTCCCTTTGGGTTAGCTACGGCCCGAGAATTTTTACAAAGGTTCTGGGCTCTCTTCTGGCGGTACTAAGACCACAAGGCATAGCGGTGGCTCCGTACCTAGACGACATTCTGATACAAGCGTCAAGTTTTCAAAATGCAAAGTCTCATACAGAGATAGTTCTAGCATTTCTGAGGTCGCATGGGTGGAAAGTGAACGTGGAAAAGAGTTCTCTGTTACCACTCACAAGGGTCCCTTTTCTAAGGACTCTTATAGATTCTGTAGAGATGAAGATTTACCTGACGGAGTCCAGGTTATCAAAGCTTCTCAATGCTTGCCGTGTCCTTCACTCCATTCCAAGCCCATCAGTAGCTCAGTGCATGGAAGTAATCGGCTTAATGGTCGCGGCAATGGACATAGTGCCATTTGCGCGCTTACATCTCAGACCGCTGCAACTATGCATGCTAAGTCAATGTAACGGTGATTACTCAGATCTGTCCCCTTTGCTAAATCTGGACCAGGAGACCAGAGATTCTCTTCTCTGGTGGTTGTCACGGGTTCATCTGTCCAAAGGAATGACTTTTCGCAGACCAGATTGGACGATTGTAACAACAGATGCCAGCCTACTAGGCTGGGGAGCAGTCTGGAACTCCCTGAAGGCTCAGGGATCGTGGACTCAGGAGGAGAAACTCCTCCCAATAAACATTCTAGAATTAAGAGCAATATTCAATGCTCTTCTAGCTTGGCCTCAGTTGGCAACACTGAGGTTCATCAGATTTCAGTCGGACAACATCACGACTGTGGCTTACATCAATCATCAAGTGGGAACCAGGAGTTCCCTAGCGATGTTGGAAGTCTCGAAGATAATTCGCTGGGCAGAGTCTCACTCTTGCCACCTGTCAGCGATCTACATCCCAGGCGTGGAGAACTGGGAGGCGGATTTTTTAAGTCGCCAGACTTTTCATCCGGGGGAGTGGGAACTTCACCCGGAGGTATTTGCCCAACTGATTCATCGTTGGGGCAAACCGGATCTGGATCTCATGGCATCTCACCAGAACGCCAAGCTTCCTTGTTACGGATCCAGGTCCAGGGACCCGGGAGCGGTGCTGGTAGATGCTCTAGCAGCCCCTTGGGTTTTCAACATAGCTTATGTGTTTCCACCTTTTCCGTTGCTACCTCGACTAATTGCCAGGATCAAACAGGAGAGAGCATCGGTGATTCTGAGAGTGCCTGCGTGACCACGCAGGACCTGGTATGCAGACCTAGTGGACATGTCGTCCTGTCCACCATGGTCTCTACCCCTGAGGCAGGACCTTCTAATTCAGGGTCCTTTCAACCATCCAAACCTAATTTCTCTGAGGCTGACTGCTTGGAAATTGAACGCTTGATTCTATCAAAGCGTGGGTTTTCGGATTCGGTTATTGATACATTAATACAGGCTCGGAAACCTGTTACCAGAAAAATTTACCACAAGATATGGCGTAAATATTTATATTGGTGTGAATCCAAGAGTTACTCATGGAGTAAGGTTAGGATTCCTAGGATATTGGCTTTTCTACAAGAGGGTTTAGAAAAGGGCTTATCCGCTAGTTCACTAAAGGGACAGATTTCTGCTCTGTCTATTCTTTTACACAAGCGTCTGGCAGAGAATCCAGACGTCCAGGCTTTTTGTCAGGCTTTGGCTAGGATTAAGCCTGTGTTTAAAGCTGTTGCTCCTCCGTGGAGCTTAAACTTGGTTCTTAAAGTTCTTCAGGGTGTTCCGTTTGAACCCCTTCATTCCATTGATATTAAGCTTTTATCTTGGAAAGTTCTGTTTTTGATGGCTATTTCCTCGGCTCGAAGAGTCTCTGAGTTATCTGCCTTACATTGTGATTCTCCTTATCTGATCTTTCATTCAGACAAGGTAGTCCTGCGTACTAAACCTGGGTTTTTACCTAAGGTTGTTTCTAACAAGAATATCAATCAAGAGATTGTTGTTCCATCCTTATGTCCTAATCCTTCTTCAAAGAAGGAACGTCTTTTGCATAATCTAGACGTGGTCCGTGCTCTGAAGTTCTACTTACAGGCAACTAAGGATTTTCGACAAACTTCTTCTCTGTTTGTCGTTTACTCTGGACAGAGGAGAGGTCAAAAGGCTTCGGCTACCTCTCTCTCTTTTTGGCTTCGTAGTATAATACGCTTAGCCTATGAGACTGCTGGACAGCAGCCTCCTGAAAGAATTACAGCTCATTCCACTAGAGCTGTGGCTTCCACCTGGGCCTTTAAGAATGAGGCCTCTGTTGAACAGATTTGCAAAGCTGCAACTTGGTCTTCACTTCATACTTTTTCCAAATTTTCCAAATTTGACACTTTTGCTTCTTCGGAGGCTGTTTTTGGGAGAAAGGTTCTACAGGCAGTGGTTCCTTCTGTTTAATGTTCCTGCCTTGTCCCTCCCATCATCCGTGTACTTTAAGCTTTGGTATTGGTATCCCATAAGTAATGGATGACCCGTGGACTGAACACACTTAACAAGAGAAAACATAATTTATGCTTACCTGATAAATTTATTTCTCTTGTAGTGTGTTCAGTCCACGGCCCGCCCTGTCTATTTGAGGCAGGCTCTAAATTTTAAATTATAACTCCAGTCACCACTGCACCCTATAGTTTCTCCTTTCTCGTCTTGTTTCGGTCGAATGACTGGATATGACATGTGAGGGGAGGAGCTATATAGCAGCTCTGCTTGGGTGATCCTCTTGCAACTTCCTGTTGGGAAGGAGAATATATCCCATAAGTAATGGATGACCCGTGGACTGAACACACTACAAGAGAAATAAATTTATCAGGTAAGCATAAATTATGTTTTTAAGCAACTTTCTAATTTACTCCAATTATCAATTTTTCTTTGTTCTCTTGCAATCATTATTTAAAAAAAAAAAGAAGGAATGTAAAGCTTAGGAGCCACCCCATTTTTGGTTCAGAACCTGGGTTATGCTTGCTTATTGATTAGCCAAATGTAGCCACCAATGAGCAAGCGCTATTCAGTGTGCTGAACCTGAATTGGGCGGGCTCCTAAGCTATACATTCTTGCTTTTTAAATAAAGATAGCAAGAGAATGAAGAAAAATTGATAATAGGAGAAAAATAGAAAGTTGCTTAAAATGACCTGATCTATCTGAATCATTAAAGAAACAATTTGGGTTTAGTATCCCTTTAATTAAAAGTTATGAAGTCATGGTTGACAACTGTCAACTATAAATAAATTTTAGGAACCACTAGACTAGTAAAAGTCAAAGAAGTGTATTAAAGATAAATAAATATATAGGAGCCTATGATTTATATATAGGAGTCTATGACTTGTTGGGCCCTGCATTAACATATTTATTTCAATCCGTTTACGTATTTCTGTTGTGAATATAGGTAACCATATCATGTACTCAGCTATTACTTCTGAAAGACAAATATAACATTTATTTCAATGTAATATCTGCAATCTCTTCCTAAGCATAGTCACTTTATTTCCTGCCTAATTTGCTGTCGTAGATTTTATGTTAATTCCAACCATATTATGGCCCCCCTGCCAGGTTTACTGGAGACTCACTGAGATATGAATAATTTCTTTGAAATCATATTTTTTTTGTTAATTTGAGATTTAAGAATTTCAGTAATAGCAACGTTATGGATTCTTAAGGACAAATGTAACATTGCCGTCAAAGTATCTCACATAGAGCGATAATGCAAAAATAGCAAGAATAATTACAAGGAAAACAGCTTTCACAGATGTTTTTACCCATCTAATATAATAACTGTTTACCAAAGTGTTAATGTTCTGTTGTTGATTAAGAATGAAATATTGATGTATATTGTTGCACGGAAATTCCAACAATAAACATGATCTCTGTGTGAATACCCAGAATCCTCAGTATACTTTTGACTTTCATACCCCTTTAAGTTTTTATTGGCTTTATAAAATGTATTGCAGTGGTTAAACACATACCAACTATGTATTTATGCATTTATGTATTAATAAAATGCTGAACTGAATTAGTGTTTTATTCTTACATTAAAATGTCATTTTAAGTAAATCATACAGTCTCTTTTTGAGCCTTCCATTTATATGTATAGTAGATGGCTAAAACAAATAATTTAAAGGCTAGTGGTGTTCTTTAGGAAACAATCTTCATCTATGTTCAGCTGTAGGCTTGTATTCACATAACTTTAGTACTTGAGGGTTGCAAGCAGGAACAATTAGATTTATCTGAACCTGATTAATGTTCAAGCAGGAGATTCTCAAATCCTTACCTGCTTGCAGCCCTCAGTGGCAAGATGAGGATATGTAAGTAGTTGTGTTGTGACCTTCCTTGTAAAGTCACTACCATTCACGGGGAATAAAACGAGGCAATAGCATGAGGACTTATGCCCCGAGTGACTGACAGGATGGGTTTGTGTGTGTGTTTTTCTATACATTAGGAAAACAGAGCATGGCTTCATTGTGAAGACAGAATGTTTAACCAAGCATATAGCTCTGCTTATTCATAAATTATATAATGCACTCATATTTAATTTTTTTTAAATATGAGGTGTAGACTAAAGTCCCTTTATTTATATTTATACAAAATCATAATAAATAAGTTCAACCATGTAGATGCAGCAATGTTAAACTTGCAGAAAATGCATGTTTGTAGAACTTAACTGATACTGCCGTATTAGTACTTATTGGCTGATAATAACAACTCCCACATCTTTACTGGTGGAGAGGGACATTCCTACACAAGTTTGACAAGTAATAAAACAATATAGTACGTTTTTAAAATTTCCTCTTCTAGATGGAATTGTGAAACAAATAATGCAGCGTCCATTTAATTACAGTTTTGGTCATTCCTTGATCAGATACAGGTGGATGCAAAACAAGTGTTGACTATTTTTCTGTACGTTGCTGGATAAATATTCTTGCACAGAAAAACCTTGCACTATATTTAACACATATTTGTGAACACGTGAAAGACACTAGATTGCTTGAATTTTTTTTTTCCCACCTAAATACCACTTGTACTTTATATGTACCCTCACAGATATACAGTTTAACCCGCCCTAATCCAACATGGGGGGGATGGGAAACTGCACAGCTAAAAATAAAGTCATGGATGATATTGACTTCTCTGTCACTAGTATCTGCGGCTATATTACCCATGGTGCACTGGGCATGTAGCGCTCATGCAGAGCTCTGCTACCTGCCCCATGCTGTCTGCCCAACATGTATCAAAGTCTTCTCCTGAAACACTGCTCCGGCAGGGGAGGAGGGAGGATGTACTCCTACTCCCCAGGAGCAGTCTTCTAAGACGACCAACATGAGAGTGAAATGTGTTAGTAAATATGCAGCTCAGACAGTAGGAGTCAGGCCGGAGGATACAAATAACACATTATTTGGGGTATCTTTAGAAACAGTCCTTATCTTCTGCTATCAGAGTTGCTGCACTGGGTGAATGAACTGTTAAAGCATCCTACAATCCTTCCTCTCTCTCTATGCTTGCACATCTAAGAGCTGCTAAAATAAAACAATTTCAATCGTTTCACGCTTTTATAACGCTGAAATGCTGCTAATGATTTCTAATTCCCATTGCTCATATACGTAGCCTAATAATAAAGCAGAATTATTCAAAGTGTTTCTTAACCCTTTGCACTTGGAGAAAGGGATCCCTGATTTTTACTAAATGCTGTATTGTTCTTGTGTTACATTTTCTCTATTGTACCTCTGGGACCCTCTGTTCCGTGCAACCGAAAACAGGGACCTTTGAAAACACCATGTGTTAGAGTGAGAGTTTTACAATCAGGATAAAACGGATGCTGAATACAGCCGTATTCTTTATTTACTTCATCTTTCATCCCTCTCCCTTTCTCTCTTTGTGTTTCTCTCTTGATTAGTTTTTTTCTTATTCCCTTATTGATGCTCTCCTGTGTTTCTCAATTTTATCTTTCTTGATCTTTAAAAAGCTTCCTTAAAGGGACAGTAAACACTTTGTAATTACAAGATGTTTCTGCAGTCTTGCAATAAATTAACACGATGTGTAGTTTGAAAATGTTTTGAATGCATTATCGCCTTGTTTGGGTATTGAAAAACAATTGATGCAAACTCCACTCACCACTTGCACAATTGGAGGAGCCAACTTGTTACTGGAGTAGCCACAGTCATTATTTTGCAGTTCCTTATCAGATTGTCTCTGCTGTAGCCAATTAGGGACATATATGTAGCAGGTTTAGGTTTGTGATGCCTATCATGCACTCTTTCAGTTATCAGAATTAAAAAAACAAAATACAAAAATTACAGAAAAGTGGGCAAAATAAATAAAAGTATACAGCAAAGTATAGTGCTTAAAAGACTTGCTGCTACATTGTAACTAAAAAAACCTCAGAATTAGAGATTAGTAACTGCCCCTTGTCACAATAGCGAGTTGCAAATGTAAGCTATATTATAATCAGTGGAGCTGCATCTTTTTTATTATTATTTGCAGTTATTTGTAGAGCGCCAATAGATTCTGCAGCGCTATAAACAAGTTCTAATATGCCAGGTAGCATTAACGGGAGACAAATGCGTAGAAGGCCCTACCAAGTATTACACTGTTGTAAATCAGCTCTCAAGAAGGTGATCTACAAAACAGCTGCATTCTAAGGGGCTTCAGGGGATGAAAAAAGGAGGAACAAAGGTAAGAAAATGTTAGTGTGTATTGTATGCATCCCTGAGTTGAGTTATAGTGAAAGATAGATTGGTCAGGGCAGGAAATGGAGGAGAACAAAGGTTTGAAAGAGTTTGAAAGACATGGCTGATCTAATGCTTCTGTGGTGTGAGGGTTAGAAGGAGGGAGAGTAGTAACAAGTGCTGTCATGTTACAAGTAAGGTGATGGTGGTCAGAAAGAGAATAAGAGGAATTTGTAAAGTTACAATGCAGCAGTGAAGGCTTTTTCTGAAGAAGAGAGGCAGGTTTCTGTGAGAGCCAGAAGGTTGAGGGAATGGGTGATGAAGAGGTCGTGGATAGAAGTGAGCTTGTTCAAAACAGAGCAAGAGTTCCAGAGTGCACGAGTGAAGGGGTGTTGGCTTTAGATACAAAAGGGACGAGTCAATTAAAAATATAGTGTGTTGAGTAAGGCAAGAGGTAGCATAAACTTAAAGATGGCAAATTTTTACAGAAGGGATTCGGTAAAAAACTATATTTCAGTGTTGTTAACTTGCTCACTCTCAGGATGCCAACTTCACAACTACATTTTCAAAACTATCATAACAAACATTAAAATAGAAAAGAAAATCCCTCTCTATTAGTGTTTTTCAACTCCAGTCCTCAAGTGTCTACCAGGCCAGATTTTTACAATATCTGAACTAGAGCACAGGTGAAATAATCAGCTGATCAGTAACCATGGTTACTAGCCTGCTCTCACCCATCAGCTGATTATTTCACCTGTTCTCTAGTTCATCTATCATTAAAATCTGGCCTGTTTGGAGTACTTGAGGACTGGAGTTGAGAAACACTGGTTTATAAAACATTGTACCCTGACATGGAAAAAACTAAATTGCAATACATGACTACTAGACAAGAGGGGTAATAGTTTTATGAATTCTGCATGCTTGAATGAGGCAACAAATCCTGACCAGACCTCCGGAAGGCCAGCATTTCACTTTTTACCAGCAAGGTTTCTGAAACAAATTTGTTATATCCAGTGAGACAACTTTACCATAATACAATAGATATGATTATTTTACAATCACAGACATTCACATTACCCATTTTGCAAGCATGTTTTTGAAGTTTAGTGATTGTTTTCATTGCTTTTTCCCTTTGCTAGTGGTTCTCATTAGATATGTGAGATATCGTGTATTGGGGCAACTAAAGAGGCACTAAAGTAAACATTAAATCTTTGGTGATTCCCATAGAACAATTGTATTTTTATACAATTTACAACAAGGTCACTTTGCTACCCTTAGATCAGGGCTCAGCAACCTTGGCACTCCAGATGTTTCGGAACTACATTTCCCATGATACTAAGCCAGCCTAAAGTGTGTCTGAGCATCATGGGAAATGTAGTTTCAAAACATTTGGGGGTGCCAAGGTTGCTGACCCCTGCCCTAGAGCTTCTTTAAATCTAGTTCATTCTCCCATCTCTACTACATATATAACCTATTACTACAGTAAATATCACCAGTTCAGCATCTTCCCTCTTTACTATATTCCAGATAGGTTGTTTTTTTTTCCTCTTCCAATGCTGTTATGCAGAACAGAAATATTAAATAGTTTGCAATTACAAATTTTCAAGCCCAAATACAAAACTATTCAGACATGACAATTAATAACTGCTGAATGGAAGGAGTGAGACAGCTACCTAGACACTGCAGTTTTGCTTATGAGATAAAAGTTTCATAGCTTTAGAATCTCAACTAAAAGAACTGAATTTGTAAACCACCAAGCACATTGCTTAGTAAATGTGATTAGAAATGTAGATTAAAAGCCTTCGAATGAATCATTATAATTTTATTTGGCTGTGCTGCAGAGAGGTTGCGGTACAAATATACAAGCAGAGAGTGTTGCAGGGGAATACAGATCAATGTACGGATAAATTAAAATGAAAAATGTGCAAAGCAACAAAAATATAATTTAATGATACTGAATGAGTCGCTTGATAGTAGGAGCATTACCTATGTAATGCTGAAGAAAAGAAAATCCTAGTTTGAATTTAAGAAGGTCATTAACCTTTTGTTCCTCTGACAAAACTGAAAACTTTTAATGTTCGATCACATATACGGCGCATGTTTCGGCGCAAGCGTGGGAACCCACGCCGCCCGTAATTTCACCTCGCACATCGGGGTATTACATATACTGCGCCGTTATATGCTAAACTGGCGTAAGTAGGACAAACTGTCGATCTTCTGAAATGTGCGCAAATACACATTTTAGTCGCAAGTAACATACCAGTATTTTGTCCACGGAAAGTGTCAATAAAGAGTAGTTTTATGCAAATTAGGCTAACACTCGTAAAAATGAACCGCGAGTTCATAGAAAAATGCGACACGTAATTACGCTATTCAAAATTCATATATAAATCCATATATAAAGAGATGCAGGTAATACAATTATGATTTCCGATTGTTCTCTCCTCCAAGTATTGTTGATTGTTTTGAGAAGAAATTTAAAGTAAATAAGCAAGTATATGTCCACAATGTGATAAAGTACCTACAAGCGCAATCCATTTGATTATGTTGTGGCTTCAAACTATTTCAAATACACAAATAAACCTTAAAAAAACAATATCATAGTATACTGTCCCTTTAACCTTGAAATGCTGATAAATGTATGTGTTTGTTAAGGCTTCCAGGGAGTTACGTTGCTTTTTTAGTCAGTGCAAGGGTTGCTGCGCCTGCAATATGTGGCGAGATGAAAATAGAGTAGATTTTCTGAATTCTGCGCGCGTAAGTCCTTACGCTGTATATTGGATACCAAATTGCGCGGCTGTTCTATGTTAGTCTATGGGTAAAAAAAATACGTCCGAAGGGTGAAATATATGCGCGTAACTTGTATGCTACGCCGTATATGTAATACCAAATTCGCGTAAAATCTGGCGACGGAGGATTTTGCGGGCGACGCTGCATTTGTAATTGTGTAATGGAGGCCTTAAAGTTGAGTTGTGTGTGTATGTATATATATATATATATATATATATAATATAGTATCTAGTTTTATTTTTTAAAACGATAGATAATCCCTTTATTACCAATTCCCATGTTTTGCATTACCAGCACGGTTATATAAATACACTTTTTACCTCTGTTATTACCTTGTATCTAAGCCTCTGCAGATTGTCCCCCTTATTTCAGTTCTTTTGACAGACTTGCATTTTAGCAAATCAGTGCTGACTTATAGGTAACTCCACGGGAGTGCGCATAATGTTATCTATATTGCACATATGAACTAGCACCGGCTTTCTGTGAAAAACGGTCAAACTGCACTGCGATAAAAGGTGGCCTTTAAGGGCTTAAACATTAGCATATGAGCCTATCTAGGTTTAGCTTTCAACAAAGAATACCAAATGAACAAAGCAAATTTGATGATAAAAGTAAATTGTTTTAAAAAGTTGTGTAAAATTGCATGTTATATCTGAATCATGAAAGTTTAATCTTCACTAGACTGTCCCTTAAAATGGCCGTTAGGTTTACTAATATCCATACATCTTTACAACTATTTTGATTAGAATCTGCAAAAAATAAATAAAATATCTTAAAATGTAGTCACTCTTAACATACTATTTAAAAAATCCAGTTATTTACCAAAATTATATTGGCTTTAAGAGGAGTCTGAATTTTTTTCTTTTTCTTAAATGAGGGTTTTTATGGCTGTCATTTGTCTTTCCAACTTCCCAATATGCTCTTGACGAAAACAACTGTTTTGTTTATGAGGTAGTTTAATAATTGAAGACTGTAAGCTGCGCAAGTCTCCGTTCGCACTGACTCAGTTGGCATGATGTCTAATCCTTTGCAGACGGGCCTGTACATCAACTAGCACCCATGGGCTAGAAGGGACTCCAGTCTTCTACATAATGGGAAACTCCAAGGGCTTCTGATTTTTTGTATTTTTTAATCAGAGAGTGATCTATTTATGGTGTCAAAGAAGAAACTACCTCAATTTCTTATGTCTCATATCATGTGAGGACACAAATGCAGGTTTTGAAGCTCATTAGTAGATGGCATGATAGAAAAAGGTCAGGAGGACCATGTTTAATATCTCTGATACCCCACCTAAACATCTAACAACATTAAAGGGACAGTCTACTAGAAAATGTTTGTTTAAAAAGATAGATAATCCCTTTATTACTCATTCCCCAGTTTTGCATAATCAACCACCTTTGTGATTACCTTGTATCTAAGCCTCTGCAGACAGCACCCGTATTTCAGTTCTTTTGACAGACTTGCTTTTTAGCCAATCAGTGCTGACCCATAAATAACTCCACATGAGTGAGCACAATGTTCTCTCTATGGCACACATGAACAAGCACTGTCTTGCTGTGCAAAACTGTTAAAATAAGAGGCAGCCTTTAACTGCTTAGAAATTAGCATATGAGCCTACCTATGTTTAGCTTTTAATAAAGATAAAATAACAAAGCAAATTTGATGATAAAAATAAAGTGGAAAGTTGTTTAAAATTGCATGCTCTATCTGAATCATGAAATTTTAATGTTGACTAGACTGCCCATTAAACACAGTGGAATTGCATTAACAAAATGTTTTTTTTCCAGACTTGCAGAGACAGGTCCCTGTCCAACAATAAAGTTGTAGGAGATGTCCTTCTAAACCACTTTTAGAAGGGAAGTATTAGTTTAAATGTAATCAGCTTTTATTTCTTTTAGGCAGAAAAATATTTCAAGTTTAAAAACTATTTTGTATGCATTTATTTATGTATATATGTATTTATTATTTTTTTTAAAGTACAGTGTCCCTTTAATATGACATCCACTTGGAAGTCTGTGCATGTAAATGGAGCAGAGCTGTGCAGTTACTGAAGCAACGTTCTGCAAGGGTTTGGCATCCCTTCAGCTCGCCATAGAGGCAGCTGGACTTCATTAAGCGCTGGTGTTAATTACTGGGAGACTTAGTTTAGTATGCACGCACAAACACTGGGGGTTACTCACAAAGGGTCACCTTGACACAGCCAGCCATCATTTATTTATTTCTGTGTAGAATGATGGGCTCTGTCACTTGCTTCAAGCTATCTCTTCTCTCCGGTTTTGAGTAGGTTTTTATTTTATTTGTTTTAGCTAGAGGCATGGATTTGACAGCAGTTAGAGAAAAAAAAAAAAAAAAAAAAACTGTTGGACACTTTAATATACTAATTTCTTACCTTCAGTAAAACCATAATAGGATACTTGGTATTTTATTCTTTTGCTTCCAGATTTCTCCATGGGTTCACAATCATTATTTGATTCTATTGCTGAGATATCCGTAAGCAATTAAAGGGGCAGTAAATTTGTTGAGATTTTAATATGAAAAGTTTAGTTATGCATAGTATAACAACTTTGCAATATACTTTTAGTTTTTTATTTTTCCCACTTTTTCTGTAATTTAGCTCTGAAAATTGTAACTTTTCTAATTAAAATGAAAAAGTGTACCATGAACGAATCAAGGCTAACCTTGTTACATATCTTTCCCTAGCTGGATTTTACAGATAACTGCAAAAAAATGCACCTTATACTGGCATAATGCTAGCCTTGTCCGCTGCTCTTCCAAATGATACAAGTTGTGGGTGGTGTTTGGTTATTGAAAAACTATTGCAGCAAACACTTAATTTATTTCAAATAAAAATGCTTAGACTTGGCTTATATGTCATTCTAAAGCAAGACAACAGAAATGTTTAATTACATTGTGTGTATTGTCACTTTAAGAAGATTACTTGTTTTACCAAGCAGTATGGTACCTAAGATGGAGCTATCTCCACGCTCGCTAAGTGCACCACTATCCCACTCGAGGATAGTTCGTCGTTTAAGGAACCCATGGATAAGAAATTAGAGACTCTGTTAAGAAAGATGTTTCATCACACAGGGTTCGTATTTCAGCCGGCAGCGGCGGTCGCTGTGGAGGTGAGAGCCGCTACCTACTGGTCAGAGATGATCGAGGTGGAGACTCCCCTCAATGAGATACAGGAAAGAATTAAGGCCCTGAGGGTAGCTAATTCGTTTATCTGTGATGTAAATATGCAGATTATTCGCTTGAATGCCATGACATCAGGCTTTTCTGTTTCTGGCCCGGAGGGCCCTGTGGTTGAAGTCGTGGTCTGCTCACATGACGTCCAAATCTAGATTACTTTCCCTTCCATTTAAGGGAAAGCTTCTTTTCGGTCCAGGCCTGGACTCTATCATATCCACGGTCACGGGGCAAGGGTGCTTTTCTACCGCAGGATAAGAAGAATAAACCTAAGGGTCCTAATTTTTGTCCCAACAACAGCAGCCTGCTGTGAAACCCGAGCAGTCCAAGGGTTCTTGGAAAACATCTCAGTCTTGGAATAAAGCCAAGCAGAGCAAGAAGCCCGCAGAGACAAAATCAGCTTGAAGGGGCGGCCCCCAATCCGTCTCTGGATCTCGTAGGGGGCAGACTATCTCTTTTCGCTGAGGCTTGGATGAGAGGCGTTCAGGATCCTTGGGTTCTGAAGGTTATTGCCCAGGGTTACAGGATAGGTTTCAAATCTTACCCTCCCAGGGGCAGATTCCTCTTGTCAAGACCAGAGAAATGAGATGCCTTCCTAGAGTGCATGAGGAATCTCTCCTCTCTAGGAGTAATTGTACCGGGACCTCTAGCAGAAAGAGATCTAGGGTACTATTCAAACCTTTTCATGGTCCCAAAGAATGAGTGCACGTTTTGATTCTAGAACTAAAGTGCTTAAACAAGTTTCTGTCTGTCCCATCGTTCTGCCCTTAGTTCAAGAGGGTCAGTTCATGACTACGATAGACTTGAAGGATGCTTACCTTCATGTGCCAATACACAAAGATCACTTCAAGTTCCTAAGATTCACTTTTCTGGACCAGCTTTTCCAGTTTGTAGCTCTCCCCTTTGGTCTGGCTACTGCTTCAAGAGTCTTTACGAAGATTCTGGGAACTTTGCTCGTGGTGGCGAGATCCAAAGGTATTGCAGTAGCACCTTATCTGGATGACATCCTGGTCCAGGCTCTGTCCTGCCGGCTGGCAGAGGTTAACTCGAGAGCTTTTCTGCTTCTTCTTGGATCTCATGGATGGAAGATAAACTCAGGAACGAGTTCTCTGGTTCTCAGTACCAAAGTAGAGTTCCTTGGCACCATAATAAACTCCATATCCATGAAGATATTCCTGACAGACCAGACACGTTGCAGAATCGCCTCCAGCTGTCTTGCCCTTCAGACCTCCTCAAGGCCATCTGTGGCCCAGTGTATGGAGGTGATTGGGCTCATGGTATCCAGTATAGATGTAATTCCATTCGCTAGGTTCCATCTACGACCTCTTCAGTTGTGAATGCTGAGAAAATGGAACACCGATCACTCGTAACTATCCCAAAAGATCTCTCTGGACAACCGGTCGAGGGAATCCCTCTCTTGGTGGCTCCATCCAGATTAGCTCTCCCAGGGGACATCCTTCATGAGGCCATCCTGGGAGATTGTGACTACGGTCGCGAGCCTTTCAGGATCGGGAGCTATTTGGGGTGCCAGGAAGGCACAGGGCCGGTGGAATTGGGAGGAGTCGCTTATTCCAATCAACATCCTGGAACTTCAAGCTTTCTTCAACGCTCTGAGGGCTTGGCCCCTCCTGGGTTCGTCCCAGTTCATCAGATTCCAGTCGGACAACATTGGCTTACATCAACCATCAAGGGGGGAACGAGAAGCTCCCTAGCCATGAGGGAAGAATCTCGGATTCTGGTGTGGGCGGAGACCCACAACTGCTCGCTGTCAGCGATCCACATCCCGGGTGTGGACAACTGGGAAGCGGATTTTCTCAACAGAGAATCGTTTCATCCGGGGGAATGGTCTCAAAGTGTTTGCGGAGATTTTCAACAGATGTGGGACTTTGGAGAAAGATCTTATGGCGTCCAGACTCAACTTCAAGCTTCCCAGATACGGGTCCCGGTCCAGGGATCCCCAGGCAGCACTGATAAATGCCTTAACAGTGCCTTGGGGATTCAACCTAGTGTACATATTTCCACCGTTACCCCTTCTACCTCGAGTAGTGGCCCGCATCAAGCAGGAGCAAGCATCAACTATTATGATTGCTCCGTCGTGGCCGCGGAGGATGTGGTTTGCGGATCTGGTGGGGATGTCATTGTCTCCTCCATGGAGGTTGCCCTGTCGCAGGGATCTGCTGGGATGCCTTTATGCATCAAAATCTAGATTCTCTGAGGCTGACTGCGTGGGGATTGAACGCTTAGTCGTAACAATGAGAGGGTTTTCTGAGAGTGTGATTGATATTTTCATTCAAGCCAGGAAGCCGGTCACTCGACGCATCTATCATAAGGTGTGGAGGACCTACTTACTCTGGTGTGAGTCTCGTGGATATTCCTGGCATAAGGTCAGGGTATCCAGGATACTTTCCTTCCTCCAGGACAGCTTGGAGAAGGGACTTGCCGCCAGTTCCTTGAAGGATCAGAATTCGGCTCTGTGTTGTTACACAAGAAGTTCGCTGAGCTTCCTGATATACAGTCTTTTGTTCAGGCTCTTTCCAGGATCAGGCCTGTATTTAGACATTCTGCTCCTCCTTGGAGTCTGAATCTGGTTCTTGGGGTTTTGCAGAGGGCTCCGTTTGAGCTTATGCATTCTCTTGACATTAAGATACTGTCTTGGAAGGCTCTTTTTTCTACTGGCTATTGCTTTGCCACGCAGAGTCTCTGAGTTGGCGGCCATGCATTGTGAGCCTCCTTACCTGGTTTTTCATTCTGATAAGGCTGTTCTTTGCACTGGGTTGGGATTTCTCCCTAAGGTTGTGTCTGATTGCAACATTAATCAGGAGATTGTAGTTCCTTCCTTGTGTCCTAACCCTTCTTCTTCAAAGGAACGGTTACTTCATAACTTGGATGTGGTTCGAGCTTTGAAATTTTATCTTCAGGATACGAAGGATTTCAGACAGACTTCAGCATTGTTTGTTGTCTATTCAGGGAAGCGCAAAGGGCAGAAGGCTTCTTCCACTTCCCTATCTTTTTGGCTGAGGAGCATGATTCGCTTGGCTTAAGAGACAGCGGGACATAAGCCTCCTCAAAGGATTGCGGCTCACTCAACTAGAGCTGTGGCTTCTTCTTGGGCCTTCAAGAACGAGGCCTCTATGGAGCAGATTTGTAAGGCGGCTACATGGTCCTCCTTACATACTTTTTCAAAGTTTTACAAAGTTTGTTTTTGCTTCGGCTGAAAGGTTTTGCAGGCTGTGGTGCCCTCAGACTAGGGAACACCTCTTTTTTTAACCTCCCACTTTCATTCAGTGTCCTCTAGAGCTTGAGTATTTGTTTCCCACAAGTAATGAATGAACCCGTGGACTCTCCTTGTATTAATATGGAAAATATAAATTATGCTTACCTGATAATTCCATTTCCATCTGTACGTGGAGAGTCCATGGCTCCCGCCCAGTTCTACGTTGGACGAACCTAAATTTATTTTGTTTTTCTTCTGTTACCATTTATACCCTGATGTTTCTCCTACTGTTCCTTGTTTCCTCGGCAGAATGACTGGGGGATGAGGGAAGTGGGGGAGGTATTTAAGCCTTTGGCTGGGGTGTCTTTGCCTCCTCCTGAAAATATAAAAATAATCAGTGCGCCAACGGTCAAATGACTGATATGTATATAAAAAAATGGTTAACTAATAAAGTGACTATCACAAAACAATTGTTTAGAGGCTGGAACCAGATGTGATAGCTCCTATACAAATAAATATCGGATAATATAGTATTGATACGTAAAAAGTATGTTAAAGAAAACTCATTAATAAATAAGTCAATATAGCAATGAAATACAAAATAAGAGTCAATTGTGGATAAAATGTAGTTGAGGTATATAAATGGGACAGTTCCAAACACAAAGTCCTATTGTATACAAATATAATAGGAATAATGTCCAAGTCACAGGTGGCAAGCAGCTTCTTCAAACGATCCCCGTTGGTGACCCAGGGCGAGTAGCTAGATAGAAAGTGAGATAAAAGAAGGTGCCAACATAGTGCAGATATCAATAGGGTTGGACACGCAATACATGTAAGTTAATATACTCACAGGATTTCAGACACTTGATAAGTGTCACAAAAGCCTCCTGGACCCTCAGAGTTGTCCAGCTAACTCCCACTCCACTGTGGTAGGAAGAATCCGCTCGTATCTATCGGCTGTAATGGCTCCGCTCTTTGTCTCAGCTCCAGACTAAGTTCCAAAATGACAGATCTGTGGCCGGCTCAGGGTATACAAATGCGGTCAGTGCTCTCCGGTATGGAGTCAAAAGGCAAAACAACTCAAAAGTTGGTAATATAGTGGCAAAATCAAGTTTTACCAGTATGAGAATATAAATGAAAGTTCGTGGCTACAATCTTAAAAATGAATAAGACTTTAATGGCACAACGTTTCTCGGTCTGTACGTGACCGTTTCCTCAGGTGCAAAAGTGTATGTTACATTCTCATACTGGTAAAACTTGATTTTGCCACAACATTACCAACTTTTGAGTTGTTTTGCCTTTTGACTCCATACCGGAGAGCACTGACCGCATTTGTATACCCTGAGCCAGCCACAGATCTGTCATTTTGGATCTTAGTCTGGAGCTGAGACAAAGAGCGGAGCCATTACAGCCGATAGATACGAGCGGATTCTTCCTACCACAGTGGAGTGGGAGTTAGCTGGACAACTCTGAGGGTCCAGGAGGCTTTTGTGACACTGATCAAGTGTCTGAAATCCTGTGAGTATATTAACTTACATGTATTGCGTGTCCTACCCTATTGATATCTGCACTATGTTGGCGCCTTCTTTTGCCTCCTCCTGGTTGCCAGGTTCTGTATTTCCCACAAGTAATGAATGCAGCAGTGGACTCTCCTCGTACAGATGGAAATGAAATTATCAAGTAAGCATAATTTAGGTTTTTTTCTTTCTTTCCTGATTCAGATAGAGCATGCAATTTTAAGTAACTTTCTAATTTACTTTTATCAATTTTTCTTTGTTATCTTGATTTTAAAAAAAGCAAGAAGGTAAGCTTAGGAGCCGACCCATTTTTTGTTCAGCACCTCGGTAGCGCTTGCTGATTGGTGTCTAAATGTAGCCCAGGGTACTGAACCAAAAATGGTCCGGCTCCTAAGCTTAGATTCCTGCTTTTCAAATAAATATAGCAAGAGAACGAAGGAAAATTGATAATAGGAGTAAATTAGAAAGTTGCTTAAAATTGTATGCTCTATCTGAGTCATGAAAGAAAAAAAAAATTGGGTTTTGCATCCCTTTAAGTAAAAACTGATGCAAACATTAGGTGATTTAATTTATTAACATTTTTTTAAATACGAACACTTGCCAGCTATGTGTTTAGAACTCCACAAAGGGGTTCCTATTTGTTTAACCCCATTTACAGGTGTTTATCATGTAGCTGGGGTCAAGATAAGAAATGCCCCTTAAAAATTTTATTGATTTTATTTAATCAGTTTAGGATATGAAAAAAGTATGTTTATTTAGCACAAGAACATCTATTTTCAAAAGGCAGTAATGCGTTTTGAAATACCTTTTGTTTAGATGAAAGTTAAAAAAAAAAAAAGTCAATTTTATATTGAGGACTCTGGGAATATTGTTGTACAATTCAGACTAGCCAGATTTCATTTAACACAGGTAAAAAAACAATATTTGTGAGGGATGAGGTAAGCCTTGGGCCTTGGAACAGGAAAAAGAGTTGAGTTTTTGGCATGGCCTCTGTGTTCTCCCATTGCAGCCTTGTGCTTTACCATATGTACCTGTAATTAGGGAACAGAAACGCTCATTGTTCCTTTTTGCGCTGTGGCAGCAGCTGTTCCTCACAAAATGCCACAAACATACTTCTACCCCAGAGGCAGCCATTTCTATGCTTTTTCATGTAAACATTATACCATTTTTCAAAGGTAATTAGTTTATCATACCATTTAACGTTAGTCATTTTTTTTTTTTAAGTTACAATCTTCTAAGTAAGTGAAAATCTCTCCCAAAACTACCCAGGTAAAATTGAATTGGATGCCTCTATCGGAATGCACAGTGCACTTCCAAACTCTCTGGAATTTACCTTCTTGAAATGCCTTTAAGAGAAAATACTGGGATTTTTTGTTGTTGTTGATGTCTATGTGCCAACCTGCTAATAGCAGATGCCGGGCTGGTGAAAAAAAATCCCACCTACGATGGCTGCTCGTTAGGGCATGGAATGTGCCGTTAATAATGCATCTGTGAAACTCAGCTGCAAGGAAGTCAAGTAATTATCCCGCCGCAGTGTTCCGAGCTGCGGTGTCATCACGTTTGGGACTCCATTAACCCTGGTCCTGCCAGAGGTGTATGCTAGACCTTGCTTTGTAAGGCATTGCTCAGTGCTCTGGCCGAGCAAGGGTTAAAATCCTTATATCACACACATAAATAACGCGCCATGCTGTAGCTCAGAGGTAATTTGCCTTTTCCAAACCTTTATGACCCCTGCGAATTTCTTTCTCCTCTCCCTCTCGCTGTTACGGCAGCTGAAAACCCCAGAAGAACAAAAGGTTTAACTGGAGCTCTGAAGCATGTATATTTTCACCAGCTTCTGGCATTCAGATAGGGGGAGAAAAAAAGGGGAGAGAGCAGGGAGGGAATCAAAGTACTCCATTGAACATATTAATACAGAGCAAAATGCACACAGCCAGACATTAAACCTCGGCTGGATTTGGGCTTTGTGCAAAGTGATATTGTGATCTGACTTTGGTTTGAGATTTTGCTAGATATCACATCTATTTTAACACCCTGGTGCTTTTAGTTTGTAAGATCTTGGAGTAAAGGGCACCTCACGATTTCTGTGCTATTAGCATTGAATACCTAGTATGTATTGCTGGATCCAGCTGATTCTTTGATTAGAGGATTTCAATAAACGACGTATACATTTCTATTTAGAGACCATTAATGGTAGGCAGTGAATGAGGGAATATATCTAGAAATGTAAATAGCAAAGCAGCTAAACATATACATAAAATAACCTCTTCCGAGATCACAGGATATTAAATTGCATTTCTCCACATTTTTCTATAATAGGAAAAATGACGGACTGTGAAAGTTCACTGTGCATCGTAACCTGTTTCAGTTGCTGACCTCTATCCATTTTAGTAAGATCTTATATCTTCCCTTTCTAGCCTCACCATTAGAATGTTATTACTTGTTGGTGAAATGTGCATATTATTTAATTTAATATTATTTTATTGACTCCAAGTCTGCTCCTAAAGATGATGCGTCTCGCCAAACGTTCCTTCACCTCCCCCCATTTTGGAAAATGGGGAAAAAAAAGAAGTGTTTGAATATTGTGCTGTGAAGGGAACAGCCCTGCAGTGAGGCAGTTGTGATATTAGAGCTGATATCCTAAGAGATCCCCTGACTCCCGTGTACGCATTGGAGTGGCACAGTCCCAGACAGCTGGTCTCTCAGCATGGGCTGTGCATGCAGCTAGGAAGTTGGCACACTGGCGAAGAACAGGTAATGCTGTAATTTCCCCAGTGCAGATGCGGCCAGGAATATCTTAATTTATTGGTGTGCTGGCATGTAAGGGGAAGCTGGCAGATCAGTCTCGCATAACTATTAGGAACAACAACCACTCACAACACACACATGCAAATATATCTCTATCTAATTATCTATCTATTTATATATTATATAATTTGTCAGCCTAGCTAGCTATGTATATAAATCTATATTTAAACATACAGGCATCTTCATATACATATCTATCATCTATCTATTTATTCACATACAAATCTATCTATTCATATATTCATATATCTATCTATTTATATACCTATCTATCTATCTATCTATCTATCTATCTATCTATTCAAATACAGATCTGTCTGTCTATCTATTCACATACGTATCTATCTATCTATCTATCTATCTATCTATCTATCTATCTATCCGTGTGTGCATGTATAAAGTATATTTCAATATGTGTGTTTTGAGTGGTTACTGATAGAGGTAAAATGTATATTTATTTATAAAGTAGCAAAATATTATGCAATACTATGATTACCTTGAAATTTTGTACCTGATATCAAAGGGCTTAGATGAACCATAAAGGAAAAGAGGGACCTGCATGTGAGACACTATTATTATTATTATTATTATTATCGGTTATTTGTAGAGCGCCAACAGATTTCTGTTAGCTAGAAACCACCTTTATATGAGATCAACATTAAAGATGGACTTATGAGCTTACATTCTAAAGGAAGTATATGTGAGAGTTAAAGGGACAATGAAGTCCAAAATAACTTTCATGTTTTAACTAGGGCATGCAATTTTAAACAACTTCACAATTTACTTTTATCACCAATTTAGTTTTTTTCTCTTGGTATTCTTGGTTGAAAGTTAAATCTAGGAGGTTCGTATGCTAATTTTCTAGACTGCCTCTAATCTGAATGCATTTTGACCACTAGAGGGCATTAGTGCATGTGTTTCATATAGATAACATTGAGCTCATGCACGTGAAGTGACCTAGGAGTAAGCACTGATTGGCTAAAATGCAAGTCGGTCAAAATAACTGAAATAAGGGGGCAGTCAGCAGAAGCTTAGATACAAGGTAATTATAGAGGTAAAATGTGTATTATTATAACTATGTTGGTTATGCAAAACTGGGGAATGGGTAAAAAAAAGGGAATATCTTTCTTTTTAAACAGCAAAAATTCTGGTGTTGACTGTCCCTTTAAGGGGGTGATCAGTGTGCAAGAGCAGCATCATAAAGGGACATGAAACACAATTTTTCTTTTATGATTTATAATTTATTTCTATTATCTAATTTTGTTTTGTTCTCTTGGTATCCCTTGATAAAAAGTATGCTTAGGTTGGCTCAGAAGCTGCTGATTGGTGGTTGCACATATATGCCTCTTGTCATTGACTTTCACCTAGCTCCCAGTAGTGCATTGCTGCTCCTTCAATAAAGGATACCAGAAGAATAAAGCAAATTAGATAATAGAAGCAACTTGGAAAGTTGTTTGAAATTGTTTGTTCTATCTGAACTATGGAAGAAGAAAAAAAATGTGTTTCATGTCCCTTTAATGTAGATTTATGCATCCCTGAACTGATATGTTTTTTAAGAACACATGAAATTTTGATAGATTGATACACTACTTTTTTTGCTCAGCTGGTTATGGATAATTCCCTTTTTTTAGTACTTGGAATAGGCCAGATCAATTCCTAATGATTTAATTATAGATATAAAGTAATACACTGGGTGTGCTGTGCAACTGAGCATGTAGGAGCTTAGTTACAGTATTAAAAAAAAAAGAGATCTCTAATGAAATAAGTGAATTTTTTTCTCTCTAACAGACCTATTCAAAGGGAACCCCATCTGCCTCCACATACTACTATTTCCCAGGAAAATGATAGTTTTACAGTAAGAAATGAACATTGTCTGTCCCTGAAACTTCCCAGACGATACTTCTCTCCTGGTACAGATGCTTCATCACTGTATCTGTGACTTAGTGGAACGTTAAGTTCTAGTGACAGACACTCTTATAATTATCCTACAAAACCATTCATTGTGTTCATATCATTAATTTTGTTTGGGCTGTTAGATTTGATAGATACATTAAGCGTTTATATCGCTCTTTTCATACACTGGATTGAATTGCCTTTGCACATTCAGCCGGCTAATTGCTGGTAATTTGTGTTACTAACGAGAGACAGAATAGTGGCATAACATTAAGCTCAACAGTCGGTTAACAAATTTGCCTATTCAGATCTCAGACATTCTGGTTGTAGCAGTGTAATCCTACATCTCTTGCATAGGGAACAATGGGAAGGGGGGAAAATATCATATTATTAAATAGCAGCTCCCCAAAACAAAAACATACTCTTTTTTTTGTTTAGCCGTTATTAAACACATCTAGAAATAAGATGTAAACAGTCATCCTGCCATAATATTGTGTATTTAATTATGACATTCAGGCATATTCACCTATTTCCTTAAATCTTTACACTGTATGATGTGCCCTTTTATAATACCCTTATCAAATATGGAAAATAAAGAATATGAGCTGGAAAATAGTAGGGATTGTAGAAGCTCGGTAAGATCTGCTTTGTGTTACTGTTGAGATAACGACAAGTTGGGCAAATCGGAAAGACAGTAGTTTGGATGTATGGTTTGCAAGAGCTGCTGTCTTGTTAAATATTGAAAAAAAGCGAAATTCCAGGAATGAAACATGCTATCAAATGTATCAAAAGCAGAACTAGAATGTGTTAAATGACTTGCTGGGTGCATCAAGGTATACAAATATGATTTTCTGCAAACAGAGCATGCTCACGTTCAGTATTTGTTGAACAGTTTCAGCTACAAGCTCCTAATGTCCCCCCCCCCCCCCCAAAAAAAAATACTGAGCATACTTAAATGACCAGTCAACACATTAGATTTGCATAATCAACAAATGCAAGATAACAAGACAATGTAATAGCACTTGGTCTGAACTTCAAATGAGTAGTAGATTTTTTTTATAACAAATTTCAAAGTTATGTATATTTCCACTCCCCTTGTACCATGTGATAGCAATCAGCCAATCACAAATGCAATTGGACTGTTGCAAGGTCCTGTGAAGCTGATACGTAAAGGTCCATTAAACTTGACATTTCAACAACGCATAAAATGTTTCATTATTGCAATATACATCAATTATTTATTTTGCAGGCTTTTGCTGTAAAATACATCTAAAAATGGTGCTTCTTTGACCAAAGAGACTTGGGTTAATACTTGCAATTTATGTGAGCTTTTCTTTACTTTTCACTTCCACCCTAAGCCTCTATGGTGCCACATACTTTTAAAAGTTGGGTTATCAGTTTTGCATCAACGATCATGATAGGAAAACCATTTATGGAATAGTAACTAAGTTGAATCAGTGCTATACTTCTTTTCCATATGTTAATCCTATGCAGTTCAATATTGCACATCAAGATCCACAAATTTGGCAACATTAGCTCTCACTAATTCCCTGTTCAGAATATTTGGCTGCTCAGTATAGCCTTTTAGAAACTATACTGGATTTAGTATTGGCTGATACCAGTCATATTTTGAAATGCACCCAGGGTCAGTGGAATCACTCGACATGTCATTGGTAGAAATAGGCGTGTGCGCAAGCTGCCAATACTTGCACTAGGCCTATGGGAGTATTAACCTCTTAAGGACATATGACGGAATTTTTCCGTCATAAAACAATTGAGCAAAATGAAAGCTGTGTCCTTAAAGGGTTAAAAGCACATTAGGGGTTAGAGTACAAGTGGTGTGCTATTCAGCACATTTGCTTATATGCATATACACCTTGAAGTAAATTTTTTTAAAGGGGACGGTTTACTGCGCGTATTACATGTTGAAAGTAACATGTTTTAGGTGCGAGCGAAACCCAAATGTATACATACACATATAAAACACATATATACACATGTATATACATATATAAGCACATAAATACAGATATTTATTTATACATACACAAATTTAGACAAATTATTAGACCCATTGGTCAAAAATTCTGAATTATAGGTTTTTACAGATGGATAAGCAAGTGATTTGTCGCTAAAGAAAGTCGGTCAAATTGTCGGCCTGCTGGAAGCAAAAAACATTTTGCAGTATAAGATTGCGGAAATTGTAGGCATATTGTGTAATTCTGTAAAGAATATTAAGAAAATATAGATTGTAGGTATGGTTTCCGAGAGAGGTTTCTGGCTAACAGGCCCTCTTCACCTAATCGTCGCTGAACAGTTCTCTCGGATACCTTGATACCTGCATCAAGAATGTGTTTAGTCAATACTCTGACAGGTAGTTTCCGATTTTGAGTACAGATATCTTAATTTTTTAGTTATGTCCCCCCTTGGTGCTTATTTTAATTATCTTAAAAAAAAAGTGGATTGATTTTAACCTTGTTGCCCCGTTGCTGCTTGTTCTTTTGGCTTTACTGTTTAGCGGTCTTGTCCGCTCCTTTAAGCCGGCACTACGTAGCCTTAGTACTTCTGGATTGGTTGTCCTGTTCTTCAACGGCTTTCATTTCCGAGTGGTGATCTGAATGGTGTTTCATTCATATTTCAATTTTTTCTTTCAGTTCTTGGTTTAGTAACACAATGTCGACCACAAGCACCCTTTCATTTTGAGTTCAAATCATTCCCACAATTCATTTTTTTCTTGTTATTTGAGGAAAACAAATTGAAACATACAAATGTTTAGAATAAAAATACAATAATGCAGCTAGCACTAATTCAATATCACTGTATAGAATTGTTTTTGTTTAAAAACATCAGTTAGGCATATTTCACATACAAATAGCAAGATTTTTTATTGTTTGTACATTTCCATTATTACATTTTATCGTATTACAGAAAAGGTTTCAGAAATATTATACAAACCCTCTAACAGTCAGTAGCTTGTAAGAGGCAGATTAAAACTGAAAGCCGGTGTCAATAAAATGTATTTGAACTAAAAACAAATTGTTCAGGGCAGTCCTTTATTGCTTGGAATTTGCTTTCTTGAGTGACATGTCATTTTTAAATAAAAAATTGAAGGCGTGTGTCTGGGTCTCATTCTGCATTAGGTGAGAGTAGCTGATTTTATTTCAATCGAGCGTTTGCTGTTTCGAAAAGCTGCACTTAATAAGATCGAATGAAAAGGGATGTTCCTTTTCATCACACAAGACAACAAAGAAAGCCGGGCAAACGAAAATATTATTTCGTTTGAACAAATTACAGCGCATCTCTCTGGGGCTCTTCCAAGGCCTAGATGAGGAAAAGCACTTAAACAGCGTTCCATCAAACTAAATTTTTAACTACAATTTTTCCTCAGATAAAATGTGTTGGGAGGATTCAAAGAAGATTAGAGCTTACCTCAGAAGCAGTATTCAGATTTGAACAGCTAATGGAAGTCTGCGAGAAACTGTTAATGTCCTATATCAAGCCCCTCAGGAATTCTGACTTCAGAATTCTTATAAAAACACACTGAGTTGATTTCATTCCTGTGTCTCGAAAGACTGTATTCGTGTAATTTCAGTAAGTGTTATAAGTGTTATTTTAAGTATTATAATGATAATCTCCTCAGACAATAAAGTTCTGAATCCTAACTTATATTGCTAAAGTAATATTTACCTCAGACTTAATACTGACTTTTTTTCCCCCCTCAAACCCATTATTGGAATAAATAACCCTTTTAATGCTGGCTGGTTTTATATTAAACCATTTTCTTTGTCAGAAATCCTTATATAGCTAATAAAATAGAAAGTGTAAGAAAATGTAGAGTATTAGGCTGCTATTGTGCTATTGCAATGCTGTGTTTCATATTTCATTGTTTGTGCGTCTTTTCTCTAAAGTATATACTGTAGTTATCTCTATACTAATGTCATAAGAAATAAAGATGGGGTAAGAAAATGCTTTAATGCATTAGGCAATTTTAGTATTAAGCTAAATATGCATATACTTATGTGTTTAACCCCCTGCAAAGGATTAAACACATAGTTAAAGACAGCTCTGCTGCAGTAATACACTACTGATTCAGAGCTGATGGTAATTGGCAGCTGCATGCATATGCCATTTTTGATTAGCTCAGTGGCGGTGTCTATACCAGTAGTGTGTTGCTTTTTTAGCTCTTACTTTAGCTATGTGCTTAACTCGTTTGCATTTAAGTTAAATGTAGTGTAATAAAGGAAACCCTTTGTGCCCCCTACTTAAAATAATGGACAAAATACCAGGGCCAACAGATGATCATATAAATAGATAGGACTGATTGCCCATTTGAAAGATGGATGGGTGGTACCCACGAGTTATTTTAGTGAAGACCCCTATCCATACCCTTCCCCAAATTCCTTGTCAACAAAAAGTTGACTAAAATATATTACAGACCTATTGTCAGGTTTGTTTTTTCTTCTTCTTTGTTTTCATTTTATAAAATGATTTCCTGATTTCTATCAGGCTATATACTAATTGGGTGCCCAGATAACTGGGAGAAAGGGGGACATGTAAACATCTAAAACATTTTATATTTTGTATAATTTTTCTATTACTGATACCGTTTGCCAGAGACGCATTGCCAGTATTAGTATTTGGTGGGTCTCTTAAAAAAAAATTAAAATCGCAACTTAATGAAAAACAGTATTTGGTCTGTGTGGGTAACTTGCTTAAATTGCAAATCCACAAACCTTGAAATAAAGATTAATCAGAGGGTAAAGATTTGCAAAAGGCGTTAAACACACAGTAGAAGTGCCACTCGGGACCTCCGGTGCACTGCTGGTCTCGAGCAGAACCCGCCACCGATTCAATCAGCAGTGCTAGTCGCACAACTCGGATGTGAAACTAGTGCTGCTGATAGGATATAATGAGAATTTCATTTTTTCAACTATTATGGCTCTTTAACATTGTACTCAAAAAATGTGGTTGTGCATATGAAAATGAACATAATGACATTTCTTTAGCCTAAAAAAAAAGCTGTTTAATCTGCATCCAATACTGCAGCGTTGGTTTTGTTCTTCCTGCTTGTAAGAACTGCCTCTGCTATTTGTGAAGGACATGCCTCTGCGTCTATGACAAGAAAACAGATTTATTTAGAACAATTTATTAAAATGAATACAGTTTAAAATAAACAGTTTTAGATGAAACACCAAAATATGTTGAGCATATTACCTCAAGTACAAATAGAAGACCACATTCAAGAATTTCCTGCTTAAAGGGACATACTACTCTAAAATGTTTATTGTTTAAAATTTTTGATAATCCTTTTATTACCCATTGCCCCTTTTTGCATAACCAACATGGTAATATTAATATTCTTTTTACCTCTGTGATTGCCTTGTATCTAAGCCTCTGCAGACTGCCCCCTTATTTCAGTTCTTTTGACAGATTTGCATTTTAGCCAATCAGTGCCCTCTCATAAGTAACTCCACCGGCACGAGCACAATGTTATCTATATAGCATTCATGAACTAGCACTGTCTGTGTGTGAAATGCTATAAAAATGCATAAAATAAGAGGTGGCTTGCAGAGGCTTTTAAAGGTTATAATGTATATTAATATAACAATGTTGGTTGTGAAAAGCTGGGTAATGGGTAGTAAAGGCGTTCTCTGTCTTTTTAAACAATAACAATGTTGGTGTAGACTGTCCCTTTAAGCAGGGACAAGTAATTGCAATAAACAAGCCACTGAGACCTAAAAATGTGCCTTTATGCAGACATTTAACGACAAGTACTTTAAATAAATAAATGAGTGGTACCCATAGGATTTCATGTAAAGTTTGCAGAGCATTACAAACTCCTCACCTGTACTGATTCCTCAGGCATAATACTCTGTTCCATAAGGCTTTTGGAAAGATGTCGAATTCCTGCTGAGTGTGCCACATACACAAGGGCAGAATCAAACATTATTTCCCCCACAGCTATTGTTTTGAGCATAACAAATGGAGAATCTCAGGTTGAAATGCAGCTTTAAACATTATAGAGTAACCTTCCGTTCCTTAGTAGCACCATCTAAATTCTTACCATAACCCTATCCCTCCTCCTGCTCCCTGCCAGGTCTCTCTTGCACTGTGCATCAAATGAGAAACTGCAGGTGTCATATGAAAGCTCCCTGGCTTAGTACAATATGGCGCACAGGTGTGTTGCACACTTTGCAGGAACATCATGTCATAAAACGTGTTCATTTAAACCACAGGCCAGGTTTCCAAGATTACCTTGGATGAGAGCAGGTAAAATAACCTAAGCAGCTGATTATTTCACCTGTGCTCCAGTTCAAATATCCTCAAAATATGGCCTGTTAGGGAGGTCTAAGGACAGGTTTTAAAATCAGTCTTTTAAATCAAAACCTGAATACATTTTGTTTTCATTCTCTTGCTTCTGTGTAAATGTAAATAGTTATAAATATGAATAAGACAAAAAGACCAATATTTTTTCAGCACGGATTTAAATATTTACACTAACTAAAAAACAAAGTCTAGCATTATTGCTTAATCATTAAATGCTTAAAGGGACACTGAACCCAATTTTTTTTCTTTCTTGGTTCAGATAGAGCATGCAATTTTAAGCAACCTTCTAATTTACTCCTATTATTAATTTTTCTTCGTTCTCTTGCTATCTTTATTTGAAAATGAAGGCATCTAAGCTTTTTGTTTGGTTTAGAAGTCTGGGCAGCACTTTTTTATTGGTGGATGAATTTATCCACCAATCAGTAACGACATCCCAGGTTGTTCACCAAAAATGGGCCGGCATCTAAACTTACATTCTTGCATTTCAAATAAAGATAGCAAGAGAATGAAGAAAAATTGATAATAGGAGTAAATTAGAAAGTTGCTTAAAATTGCATGCTCTATCTGAATCACAAAAGAAAAAAATTGGGTTCAGTGTCCCTTTAAAGGGATATGAAACCCAATTTTTTTTCTTTCATGCTTCAGTTAGAGCATGCAATTTTAAGCAACTTTGTAAATTACTCCTATTACCAAGAGAGCAAAGAAAATATTATAATAGGAGTAAATTAGAAAGTTGCTTAAATGTTTCTAACTATTCCAAGCTGTATAAGGCATTCTACTGCTGAGCATGTCACATTTAGTATTGGGAAATGAGTTTATAAAATGAGTAGTAGCTTTTTTTGTTTCTGCTAAATTTCAATGTTATAAAAATGTATATACTCTGAATTCTGGCACATGCTGGTGCCTCAAAGTGTGCACATAAAATTATTGCGCACATTTTAATAATAGAAGTGCATTTGAAAGTTGTTTAAAATTGCGTGAATCATGACAGTTTAATTTTGACTTTAGTGTCTGTCTCTGTAGGTTACAAACACAAACATGCCTTTGGAAGTTCTCCTTCACTCTTGCAGTTTCACAATAGGGGCATATTCTGAACTTTATACATCACTAAGCTAGGGCAGAAATGTTGCTAGTCAACATCAAAGAATATAAATCTTTAATTATCAATAGCACACATGTATTATAATTTGATTTACAGATACGTGTAGTTTTGTCTTCTTTTTTCAGCCCTTAATATCATCTGGGTCCAGTTTATAAATGAGGACGACGCATCCATTTTTTTAATAGCTTTGTCAATTTAATATCTTATTCAGCACATGGTTCCTCCAATAAATTCCAAATCCTTTTAGTTTTGTCCCCAACAAATTATCATCTTGATAGATCAGCTAGGGACCCTTCTGGTTTCCATATTTTTATTAAGTTTGCAGCATTTGAACTCCTTTCTTATATATTAACAGTTTGCTTTTTGTTTGCCCCCCTTGCCCTCTGGATCCACCTCCCAGACTGGCGCTGCCCTCCCCAGCCTGTGTCTGGATTTGAGTGTGCTTCTGGCTTCTCTGAATTATGCAGGAGACATCATTACAAAATGTACACTTCTTGCCATTAGATCTCCACTGCTGCCTATTAGGAGATTATATTACAGGGAAGGGGCTGCTGTAATAGCCACAAACGTGTTAAATATATTTATTGTAAACGGAATATGAACGTATATTCCTGGGTCCTCCGACGAGGCGCGCTGAGATTGCAGTCCGGAATTGTAATTCTGTGCTCCAGTCTCTGGCCTTATTCCGCAGAGCCCTTCTGCTGCCTGCCTGGCTGAATCAGTTAAAGGAATTCTAGCAGCTCCATATTTCTTCAGGTGAGCTCCTGTTACATCCTCACAGAGCACGAATGTGCAGTCGCATGACTAATAGCAATGAGTCGTTAGATCATTATTGCACCTTCATTGCTGTCTGTGCAAAGTGCTTGGCAGTAAAGTGCAAAAGAGCTTTATAAGGAGGAGCTGAACAGACAAATTAGATATGTTCAGTCCGCTCGCTTAGGTATCTCTTGATAATTCTCTTACCGGGGGGGCTACCCAGTGACTGACTGGTCACAATAAAAGACTTTAAAAGCTCAGACAAATTTTGTTTTAATCCAATGTCAACCAAATAAGAAGAATTATTTTTTTTATATGTCTGTCTAAATCTTTCTCGTTCTGTCTCTATCTACAGTATCTCTCTGTCAAGCTATCTATAGCTATAATACTTTCACATATACATAAACACAGAGAATATGGGAGTGGCTAGACTTTTCCCATGTTTGTGAACCATTTTCAAATTAGTTTTAGTTGATAATAACTGTAGCAGGTGATTATTATATAGTTATAATAATTAGTCTACCACATATTGTTTATGCACTGCTTAGACTGAAATATGTTTATTGTTAGTTTGGGAGATATCTCTATCTTTATGAGATACATTAAATTTATATTTAAGAGTTCATAAAAAAATAGCTGTGATGACTCCCACTGAGGTCAAGTGCATAAGCAAGATCTCGTGTTTTCTTCAATTATTTGGTTACTAGGCATTGAATTATTACATTATGTTCTTCTCAAAAAATAAAGCTACTTTTATAGTAACATGTGGCGGCACTGGCTATGGGTTTTTGTTAATAGAATTTACATTTTAGAATGTAGATGATTTAATTAAAAAAAAAATAATCTGCAATTGCATTTAGAGTTATACAAAACCTATGGTGTTTGAAGGAACATGAAATCCACTTTTTTTCTTTCACAATTCCTATACAGTATACAATTTTAATATATGCCGAATGTAGAAGCATCAGCAATGCACTACTGGGAGCTAGCTGCACACAGGTGAACCAATGACAAGAAGCCAACAATCAGCATCTAGCTCCCAGTAGTGCATTGCTGCTCCTGGGACTACCTAGGTATGCTTTTTTAGCAAGGAGTAAGAATACAGAAGTAAATTGCAAAGTCCTTTAAAACTGTATGGTCTGTTTCAATCGTGATAGAAACAATTTGGGTTTCATGTCCCTTTAATGAAAAGGCATTTTGGGGACTTTGGACGGTTTGGTGCAAACCTTACAATGTAATTTGCTACTAAATAGTTAATTGATAAATCAAATGAAATAATGGGTGTGTTATGTAACGTTTATGTGGGTACAATGAACAAAAGAAGCAAACGGTCCATGTAGCTTCCTTTAGGTTGGAACTAGTGTTCCCTCTAAGACCAGATTTTGTCAGAGGCCCAGCAGTGAAACAGTTAATTAGTGAACCACACCCTATAGTTAGAAAACACTACACAATACAGACAGCATGGTATGGTTACCGTATTAACTGCTTCACTGCTGGGCTGCTCACAAAATCAGGCCTTAGAGGGAACACTGGCTTGGAACCCTCAATCCAGACAGGTTTGTTTGGTCTGTGTCTTCTGTCAGCAGAGGTAATGATTGGATATTCCAACCTGAAAGGTGTTTTGCTCCTTTGGAAATAGGTGCTTCTAATTGTTTTGAGAGGCTGCAGTGAATAGGCAAGTGTGAAAATGAGGTTGAGCAGCAAGACATATTTAATTTCCTTCAAAATAATTGTCTGCATGCTGTGTACCCTTTCCTTGGTTGTTTTTTTTCCTCCTTCTCAAAGGCAAGGATTTCACATGTAAAATGCAAACTGTTGCTGTTTGCTTACATCTCAAACCGTTTAGAAATTTAACTCTTCACCATCTTCTTAGCGTGTTGCTGCTTCTCCTCTTGCAGGGGCAAACGCTTAAAACTTTAAACATATCCTAATCCTAGTGTCTTTCTGGCCATGGTTGTCCAACCCAATCGGGTTTTTATGTTAATAGCATTTGGAAATCAGTGTTTGACATTTGAATAAAGAGACAGTTTGTCACTTTAGTTGAGATTGATAGTTATCTTTAATTTATTTAGATATTAACTTTTTTTAAATTGGTTCAATAGTGGCACAGAATGATATTAGATAAGGAGATAAAGCTACGGTTGAAACTACTGAACCTGTCTTCATGAAACTTGCTGTGAAGATGGACCTAATTAGATTGCAGATCCATAGCGTTGATGAACAACTGAGCAGTATGTCGGGAGATATAAACATTGCACCTCCCTCCCTATAAATTTTAATTAAAAAAATAAAACTTTATAACGGAAAATTCCCCCAGAAAAGAGTGAGGACTGAGAGGACTGACTTTTCTGCACACCATAAACACCCCCCTATATAAAGACACCTGTATATGACGAGACCCCTTAAGTGGCTGACGGGCACTTCGTTTTCATTTCATCTTACTTTTTTTTTTTTTTTTTTATTTTATCTCATATATTTACTATATTCTACTATATATTAGTTTATTCCCTTTTTTATTATTTTATTCTTATTATTTATTTTCCATCTTAGCTTCTACTACATGTCTTATTTTGCTTTATTCAAGTCTTTTCAAATGTTTCAATTGTTATTACTGTTTGATTGTACATGTCCTACGTCTTGTTTCAAGATTAACACCGATATAAACTTTTTAGTACATTCAATATATCAACACCCGGTATAACACTTCAGATATTGAGACTTTAACATTCACCCGGGTTCCAGGATGGAGACAATCTTACATGTCAATGCTATGTTTATGTCTTACATTTTCCATCGATAAGATTAACCTCGATGATGTACTGTACAATCTCTTTTTATATCAATAAAACTGTTAAAAAAAAAAACAAAAACAAAAAAAAACTTTCCATTGTTGAATTTAGAGCTCCTAGGTAACATTTTCACTTTCATGATTCAGCTAGATCATGTGATTTTAAACAACTTTCTAATTTACTTCTATTATCAATCTTTCTTCGTTCTCTTGGTAACTTTTGTTGAAATGAAAGGACGTAAGCTTAGGAGCCAGCCCATTTCTGGAGCACTATATGGCAGCAGATTTGCAAGAATGTTATCCATTTGCAAGAGCACAATATGGCAGCACTATTTCCTGCCATGTAGTGCTCCAGATGCCTACATAGGTATCTCTTCAACAAAGAACATCATGGAAACAAAGCAAATTTGATAATAGAAGTAAATTGGAAACTTTATTTAAAATAGTGTTCTCTGTCTGAATCACAAAACAGTGCTACAAAATTGTGTACAAAATGGGAATTTGGAGCACATCCCTCAACAGCTGTTTTAAAGGTGACTGTTGTCATTGTTCCAGCCCTTTACCTCAAATTTAGCCATTGTATTATCTGAATAGAGTTTTAGATGATTTTCAGAAAAATGTACAGTTAGGAAGTAGCCATCTGGGGTTTTCTTTGTCGTTTTTGATAGATAAACTTATACTGGCCAATTTATGTCACCAAAACCTCAGTTTGTTGAAGTAGAAGATTTTAAATGCAGATGTTTGTGCAGTGAGAAAAATATGAAAAAAGGTAACAAATATTTATATTGAGGGATCTGTATTGAGTGTCCATTTTATCGACAAAAATTGAAATCATTTATATTTTGACATTTTTGTTGACAAATTAGGATGTTACAAAAGGCGATATAAACATTTTAAGATTTTAAAACTACAGCCCAAACTACTATAGCTACCTTCATGAAATATGAAATACAAATAGATTCCATATGTATGTATATATGTGTGTGCATGTGTATATATATATATATATATATATATATATATATATATATGTGTATCTCTCTCTCTCTCTCTGTCTGTCTGTCTGCCTCTCTGTCTCTCTCTCCTCATTGTGTAGTTCATTAACAAATCTAGACAGGCCAGAAGGCTTCTTTTTTCCCACATAAAACCTCTGAATTACATTGTTTCCAGTGCAGCAAAGGATTCTGGGTAAGATATGCAAATTATGTTCACAATTACACACCTTTTTACTTCAAGCCTGCTTTTCAGCAGATTTCCTTTATGCCCAAAGCATCGCTGTTCTTCACACAACTTATAAGCTTAGCTAGGGTTAGTGCAGTGATTCATAACCATCCCAGGACAGACTGTTTCGTGGTTTTTGCTACTCATCAGCTGGGAGAAGGTTTGAATTACTGCTGGGTGAAGTTGATTTCGGGGCAAAATACAACATTTAAAATCAGGGGAAGGTAAAAGGTGAGTTTAAAATACTCCACTGCGCACAAAATATAGAGAAAATAACTCATTGTGTAGTTCATTAACAAATCTAGACAGGCCAAAAGGCTTCTTTTTTCCCACAGAAAACCTCTGAATTACATTGTTTCCAATGCAGCAAAGGATTCTGGGTAAGAGATGCAAATTAGGTTCACAATGACACACCTTTTTACTTCAAGTCTGCTTTTCAGCAGATTCCCTTTACTCCAAAGCATTGCTGTTCACACAGCTTATAAGCTTAGCTAGGGTTAGTGCAGTGATTCATAACCATCTCAGGACAATCTACTGAAAAGCAGACATGAAGTAAAAAGGTGTGTCATTGTGAACCTAATTTGCATATCTTACCCAGAATCCTTTGCTGCATTGGAAACAATGTAATTCAGAGGTTTTCTGTGGGAAAAACAAGCCTTCTGGCCTGTCTAGATTTGTTAATGAACTATACACAATGAGTTATTTTCTCTATATGTTGTGTGTAGTGGAGGATTTTAAACTCACCTTTTACCTCCCCCTAATTTTATATATACAGGTATATATATTATTACAAAACATAAAAGTACAATAATGATACAATATTTTTAAGAGACAGGACGATTTATACACACAAACACACACATACATACTCACTCCCGCACATACTTCATTCTCACACACACACACACACAAATACATACATACATACACACACACACATACATACACTCACACACATATATACACATACATACATACTCACACATATGTAAATACTGACACACACACATACATAAAAACAAATACATACACACATATACATACACACACACATACATACATACATACATACATACATACACATACATATATACACACACACATACATACACACACACTCAAACATTTATTAAATAATTTTAGTTTTGTTGCCAGTAGATGTGGAGTTTCTCCCGGGTTTTCTGTGTGTATATGTTTTATCATAAACCAATGCAGTTTCAAAAATTCATTGATGTTCTTGTGTAAACTTTATGCTTGGAAGTTGAGTTGTCCTGCAATATCTTGGATTCTGTTCTGCTCCCAATAGTCTGGTGAATTCATGCTGCCCTCAAACCACAGTTTGCACAAATCCTTTCTTTATGGGTTTCATTTATCATTCAGGAGAGAGATGCTGTGCTTAGAGGTCAAACGCTTCGAGCAAGGATTCAGACAATGTTACTCTGTAGAATGTTAGATGGAAACTTCAAAACTTCATGCAGTCCAGCACTGTTTGTTTAGTGCCTCTTCTTTTTTCCTCAGTATTTCCCCTAGTTGTTGCTCCTTGTCTGTGTGTTTCACAGCATTTGTATGCTGTCTAGGATCTGGCTTGTCTGCTTAGGAAACCTTTTTTGGAGATCATTTTTTTTTGCATAAATGTATTATTATTTTTTTTCTTACATAAATGTGTTTCTCCTAAACATCTAGAGAATACAGAATGAATGCATTTATCAAAATACAAAGCTTATGAGAAATGTGTTGCTATCTGGTAACTTATTGCACAGTTTTTTAAAGGGACATTATACTTAGAAAATCAAATCATAGGAAGCAAACCATTTAGTAGAGCCGCCCCTAGGGCCACATTTTTTTTCTTTCTAAAGTAACGTGCTGGGCAGTATAGCCAATCATTAGGCAGAAAGGAAACCATCCTCATGGCATGTATACTGTAGAGGTGCATTAAGTGTCCTATCATCTCTGCCTATAATACAGCAGGTATGTCCCCCATTTTATTTTTTGGGTGTTATTTTTTTTTAAGATTATTGCTATTGGCATAGGGGGGTCTGGAGGGTAGTTAAAATTAAATAAATATACTCACAGGGGGATATAAAATGGATGTTAATATTTATGTTTCTTAACTACAACTAACATGTACACTATTAGTGGTTTGCTTCCTATGTTTTTGTTGGGTTTTTTTTAATCTTAAAGGGACAGTCAAGTCAAAATAAGCTTAAAAGAACAGTTGAGTCAAAATTTAAACTTCCATGATTCAGATAGGTCATACAATTTAACAAATTTGCCTTGTTCTCTTGGTATGCTTTATTAGAAGCTAAACTAGGTAGGCTTAAACTGATTTCTAAGCCGCTGAAGGTCGTCACCTCTTATCTCAGTGCATTTTGACAGTTTTTCACCTGTTAGACAGTACTAGTTCAATAGCAACAACTAGACAAACTAGCAGTAACTAAGAGTACAACAAAGTTTAAAGAGAGAGTAATTCCACTTATATGTTATAAGACTTTAACTCTACTTACTTCATAAAGTGTCCAAATGATAAAATTGTTCCAAGTCATTCATACATTAAAGTTTATTTAAATCAACTAAGGAACTCACATTCATACAGTAGCAAAAGCTGTGAATTAAAACCACAGAGTTTAAGTGGTTTTAATTCACAGCTTTTGCTACTGTATGAGTGTGAGTTCCTTAGTTGATTTAAATAAACTTTAATGTATGAATGACTTGGAACAATTTTATCATTTGGACACTTTATGAAGTAAGTAGAGTTAAAGTCTTATAACATATAAGTGGAATTACTCTCTCTTTAAACTTTGTTGTACTCTTAGTTACAGCTAGTTTGTCTAGTTGTTGTTAGTTGTTTCAGTGAGCAATCCACTCCAGGTTTTGCTTCTCTACAAAATTAAAAATTCTAGTATTTAGAATATCATCTTCAATAGTAAACATATGTGAAACCTGGTACCATTTTTATAACTCTACTCCCCCCAACCCCTTTTCTCTAAACAAAAACTAGTTCAATAGCGCTTGCTGATTGGTGGCTACATTTAGCCACCAATAAGAAAGTGCTACACAGGTGCTGAACCTAAAAAGGGACATTAAACACTTTGAGATGGTAATATAAATTATAAATCATTTGTATAAAAAACCCTCCAATCGCGGCTTGGGTATGCATTTGACAATGCTTAGCACTGTCATCATGTTAGTATAAAGTTCATTGTTTTGCAGTTGATATATTCTAAAGGCAATTAGGAAAAGATATAGCAGGGTTTTTCAGAGCCAACTTCCATAAAAAGGATGCAAAATAAATAATAAAAGTATAATGCAAAGTTGTTTTACTATGTATAACTAAATATTTTATATCTTAAGGTGTTTGCCATTTATGCCATGTTTGCCTCTTTACATTCTTATATTGATGCTTTTTTTATGAATAGAAAAATATTTTGCAAATAAGCAGTACATCATGGTTGATAGTGTTGTTTATTAAAAAAAAAGAAAAAAAGAGGAAGAAATAATGATACTGAGACTCATGTATTGTGACCACTGTGAAAGGTACTGCAGCCAGATGTCTGCTAATCCAGCTGTATCTGTGTGTCAGGAATACATAGGATATAATCATACTGAGTATGAGTCAGTCATTTTGTGGCTTTGTATTTGGGACTCAGGAGTTTGGGGGGGGGGGGGGGTCTTTTGTGGACAGGGCCACAAGTGGCAGGGTCATGGATGGATCGTGGGCAGGGAAGTCGGTGGGCATATCTGGGCAGTCTATGGTCGTGTCTAAGGAAACTTCTGCAAATAGGGACATATGACTGGCTTAGAGGGACAGTGGGACAGAAGTCAGAATTAGGGGCTTTCCTTCTCAAATAGGGACATTTGGGAGGTCTGATTTTCATCAGATTCAGCTTCCTGTAGAAATATAAGGATGGTGTATATATTAGCCCTATGACAGTGCCTGTTTTAAAATGCATCCATAATTACTTCCTGTAAACTAAATATCTTGTTCCTGTATATCTTCATAAAGTCCTTAAAGGGACACGGAAGGCAAAAAAAACTAACCATAGCTAAAAAGAAAGTGCAAATTTAAATATATTTTCAATGCCCTATCTGTTTCAATAACTTACCGTTTTTTAGATAATTGACTCTGAATATTTAGCCCTTTCCAAACCCACACCGTTTTTCGTTTTTATCTTTGTCCAATCCGGACTGACAACCCATGTTGGAATATTGATGCGCATGCACAAGATAGGGCAAAGTAATCGATTACGTCACTATCTTCCTGTCAGTTCTGTATGCAGTAGACCCGTTCTATCGATCGCGGCTCAGAAGAGTTTGTTGGACTTTAAAGGTAAATTGCTTGCGTGTGTGCGCTTAGAGAATCTCCCTATAATTAACGAGCAATTGATAAAAACCTGGGGAATGCTACTTGTTAATACAAATGTATGTATACATTAATAACAATCTTATATTTCACTGTTATGCATTTGTTATGTACTAAACTTTATTACAGAGAATCTCCCTGTAATTAACGAGCAATTGATAACAAACTGGGGAATATTTATATGTACAGTATGAACGATCTTATATTTCATACTTATGTTATGCATAGGACAATTAATTTAACTTTATTACAGAGAAACAGCAGTAATACTTTTTGGACTACTAACATAACGTAGTGAAACATAATTTACCGTACAAAGACTGGAGAACCTATCTAATCAATTTCACTTTCTAATGCGCATGCGTGTTTGAAAATACTTTGTGGGTAATGTCTGTCAGTGCCGCAATCTGCACATGCGCGTGTGAAATTATCCGATTGCGCATGCGCAGGATGACGAAATCGGAATATAATGATATTCAAAAACTCGCCATCCGATTGGAAATTGCCTGACGCCGTGTACGGCCCATATTTAATGGCTGGATGAAGTGATGTCGTGTATAGAAAATAAAATTATATTTTCTAACGATATGCAGCTTAGTTGTAGGACAAAATAAGGTACATTTGATTGTATTGATGTATGTCAGATAAAATGTGTTCCATTTTGAAGAAAAAATTAAAAAGTTAGTAATCCTTTAATCAGTATCTGAAATGTTACCTCATTAAAACAATACGCATGGCTCTAATGTATGACTTTTTTTTCTTAAAGGGACATGAAACCCATTTTTTTGTTTCATGATTCAGATAGAGCATAACATTTAAAGCAACTTTCTAGTTTACTTCTATTGTCAAATATTCTTTGTTCTCTCAGTATCGTTTGTTGAAAGGCAGGGACATAAGCTCAGGGGCGTGCTCATTCCTGGAGCACTATATAGCAGCAGTTTGGTAATAATGTTATCCATTTGCAATAAAGGCAACAGTATTTCCTACCAGGTGGTGCTCCAGACACCTACCTATGTATCTCTTCAAAAAACGATACCATGTGAACAAAGCACATTTGATATTAGAAGAAATGCACTGTCTGAATCACAAAAGAAAATGTTTGAGTTTCATATCCCTTTAAATTAGACCTCGTCTTGCTTTGAAGGCTGTGAATATTTGCAGACTGCTATTTGCAATAATTATCTTGCAGTATACAACCAAACAGGCAGAATGGCTGTCACTCATATGTTGTAAGTTATGTGATAAGTCACTTGCAGAGCACACATGGCAGCCCTAGTAGCATGTGAGCACATGGAAGTGTGAAAGGTGGGATCCGTATTGTCCCAGAAAATAGGACAAAAAGGTAACATTAATAATGTAAATGCAATTCGCTTTATTTTCACATTTAAAAAATGTAGCTAGGACTTTTTAATTCTAGCTATAATATCCTTTTAATGTGAACTTGTCAGATTATTTCTCGGACCTATTTTTCCTAGAAAAAAAAATCCTAATATTAATTTGGTCCTACAAGGTAGAAATGATATTAGGACCTCTTTATTTATTTTTTTCACCTGTTTTAATTTGACTTCAATTCAAAGCACTAAGACCTAGAGATAATACTCCTAAAACAATGTTTTAATATTTCCAATAGAAAAAAAACAAAATGTGTTAAAAAGCAAATCAAACCCCCTGTGATCTTAAATAAATTGCCTAGGCGTGGTGAGCACAGTCTACTCCTGGAGTCCTGATTGGGAACATACATTTTTTTTGTTCCTCTTGTAATAAGCAATGAGAACGATACTTTTTTTTTTTTTTTTTTTAAATAATGATTTTCTGGTCTCCAGCATCCATTCAAGTCCAGTGCGTGGGAGCAGAGACCACCTCTATGCTGAGATGTATAATAGGGCACCTCAGCACTTGAAAACCAGAGAGCAGTAATTTAGGTGGGAGGGACGTCTTCATCAGTATACTGCATGCATTATGGCAACTATATCACATAAATGTATCCTATTAGCAGGGAAAGGGAGACAGAAAGGTGTTAGAAGGAACCTCTGGCATGTTCTGAGCGGAGCCCAGTTAAGAGGCTATTAAAATGTTATTTTGATAATTAAGTCTGCAGCTGTTCGGAAGGCATTGGGGGGCTCCGAAGCTGATGAAGTGGTGCATGATTCACTAGATTAGCTAAACCATGAACAAAGTACAAGTGAGAGGGGAACCTTGAAGTTAGGGTGCTTGAAAGTTTGTCTGATCATTCCTCCCCAGGTTAGAGTAATTGACCTTTTACACCATTATGTCCAAGTGTTGGTGCTAAGCTCTGTAATAGGAGGTGAGGACACAATATTTATAAAGCATAATACGACACCTATGACTTAGCTAGTAGATTGTCTAGGGAGCAGGACCCTGTATTCCTACTGTCCCTGGCTGTCTTTTGTGTTTTGTCTTTATTATAGTGCTACAGAATCTGTTGGCTGGTTACAGATAAAGATAATAACATATGCTTTTTAAAGATTCTGTATACTGATATAATTATGCAGTGTTCAGCTTTCTTTTATTATGGAGTCCTTAATACTCTTTCCTGTTCAATCACTGCTTTTTAATGGTTGTACAAAATGGTACCACCTGGTCCTTATAAGACAAGATATATAGCATCCAAGTCACTTGATTGAAATGGGGAGAGTTCACTAGTTGTTGTTATTATTATTATCAGGTATTTGTAGAGCACCAACAGATTCTGCAGCGCTATAAGCATAGTCGGTATACAAGATAACATTTACAGGTATCAAATGGGTAGAGGGCCCTGCCGAGAGTTGCACTGTTGTAGTCGGCTCTTATGAATCTACAAACAGCTGGGCTCATAGGCTTACATTCTAAGCCTATGAGCCCATTCTAATGTCTAAAGCAATGGAGTTAGGGAAGGTTAGTGTCGGTTGTATGCATCCCTGAATAGTAGAGTCTTTAGGGAGCACTTGAAGCTGTTAAAACTAGGGGAGAGTCTTGTGGAGCGAGGCAGGGAGTTCCACAAGATTGGAGCCAGTCTGCAGAATTCCTGTAAACGGGAATGTGAGGAAGTAAGAAGAGAGGAGGAGATCGTGAGCAGAGCGAAGGGGACGGGAGGGAGAGTATCTGGAGACAAGGTCTAAAATGTAGGGGAGAACAGTGCAGTTGAGGGCTTTCTATGTCAGATTGAGGATTTTGTGTTTAATCCTGGAGGCAAGAGGAAGCCAGTGAAGGGATTGGCAGAGAGGTGCAGCAGGAAGATGTAAGGAAGATGAGCCTGGCAGAGGCATTCATTATGGATTGTAAAGCAGCTAGGCGGAAGCTAGGGAGACCAGAGAGGACGGAGTTGCAATAGTCAAGGCGGGATTCGATGAGAGAGTTGGTTAAAATCTTAGTTGTGTCTTGTGAAAGGAAATGTCTAATTTTAGAGATGTTTTTAAGGTGGAAGCGGCAGGCTTTAGCCAAGGACTGAATCTAAAGAGTGATAGAAAGGTCTGAGTCAAGTGTAACCCCAAGACATCGGGAATGCGCGGGTAGGGGCAATGATGGAATTATCAACAGTTATAGAAAATTGGGGGGTGGAGATTTTGGAGGAAGGGGGAAAAATAAGGAGTTCAGTTTTGGAGAGATTTAGCTTAAGGTAGTGAGAGGACATCCAAGATGAGATATGAGAGACAGTTAGTGACACAGGTAAGTTAGGAAGGAGGTAAGTCTGGTGCAGAGAGATAGATTTGGGTGTCATCGGCATACAAATGGTATTAAAAACCTGTGGGACTTTATTAAGGAACCTAATGATGACGTGTATATTGAAAAGAGAAGGGGACTGAGGACAGAGCCTTTTGGTACCCCAACAGAAAGTGGTAACTGGGCAGAGGATGCTCCAGAGAAGGTTAGACTAAAGGTACGGTTAGATAGATAGGAAGAGAACCACGAGAGAGCTGTGTCGCAGATGCCGAAGGATTGGAGAGTTTGGAGCAAAATAGGGTGGTCAACAGTATCAAATGCTGCAGACAGATCAAGGAGAATAAGGTTGGATGGAGAGAAGGTTTTTTGAGGATAGGTGTGACCAGTGAATGTTTTAGAGATGAGGGAAATATACCAGTGCTGAGGGAGAGGTTGAAGATGTGTGTGAGTATAGGGGTAAGAGTAGAAGATAGAGAGGGGAGTAACTGTGAGGGGATGGGGTTGAGGGGACAGGTAGTGAGGTGGGAGGACAGTATAAGGGCAGAAACTTCTTCCTCGGTAACAGGGGCAAAAGAGCTAAATTTATGGCTACTTGGGTTTTGGATGATTGTGAGCTTTTGAAGGGATGGGAGATTGGTAGTATGTTGAGAGCTGATTTCATATCTGATGTAGTCAATTTTGTTATTGAAGTGACTGGCAAAATCTTGAGCTGAAAAAGAAGTTGTATTAGGAGGTGGGGGTGGGCGGAGAAGAGTATTGAAGGGCAGAATAGTAGGAGTTCAAGATGAAATTGTAGTGAAGAAAGTCAGCTGAACTCTGACATTTTCTCCAGTGTTGCTCAGCAGTACGGGAACATCTGCGTAGGTACAGTGACAGAGGAGTATGCCAGGGCTAAGGATGAGAGTGTGGTTTCTGAGCTATGGTAGGTGGGGCCAGATTGTTAATGACAGATGTAAGGGTGGAGTTATAGTGGCAGATAGATTGGTCAGGGCAGGAAAAGGAGGGGATGGAAGAGAGGAGAGGTCTGAGAGAGCTAGCGAGCTGTTGCTGATCTAATGGCTTAGTGCTTCTGTGAAGTTTGATGTGAGGGGTAGAGGAATGGGGAGCTGTAGAGAGGGATGTGATGTTGCAAGTGAGGAGATGATGGTCAGAAAGAGGAACAGGGGAGTTTGTGAAATTTGAGAGAGTGCATCGATAGCTGAAAATCAGATTGAGGTAGTGACCATCTTTGTGAGTGGGAGAGTCAGTCCATTGTGACAGGCCAAATGACGAAGTGAGTTGCGGAACTTGAAGTCACCAAGAATGAAGGCAGGGGTGTCTGAGGAGAGGAAATAAGGAAGCCAGGCAGCAAAGTGATCTAAAAATTGAGTTGAGGAGCCAGGGGCGCGGTATATGACTGCAATGCGTATTTAGAGGGGAGAGAATTAACTAATCATGTGTGCTTCAAATGAAAATGTAAGGGAAGAGAAGGGCTGTATTGGTTGAAAAGTGCAACGAGAGGAAAATAAAATACTAACACCACCTCCTTGTCTATTGCCAGACCTATGAGTGTGGCTGAAGTGGAGGCCCCCATGTGACAGCGCAGCAGTGGATGCTGTGTCTGAAGCAGAGAGCCAGGTTTCTGTAAGAACCAGAAGGTTTCATAACATTGTACTTCCCAAGTTTTTTGTTTTTAACTAGTGAATAAAGCACAATGTTCACAAGGTTCACCATCACATACGAGCAGTGCTTTCTCAATACATTGTCCTGGCTTTGTCTGAGAATGAAATGAGTCCACCCTAACTCTCTGTCCACTACCATCTAAACCCAACCATATCACAGCATTACACCAACCCTTGTATATAGCCATCTCCCCTTTGCCGCCTGGGTCCTATGGGTTGTATTATAATATATTATCATAATGTGTACATGTAACAGCCAGAGCTTTTTTCACCAGGCTTTTTTCATTCTTCCAAAGAGGACAACATGGCACACTAACTGGAGATTATAAAAACAAGTGCTGATGAAGCACTTTAATCACTTTGTTTTATTGTCCCATTTTCTAAGGCTTAAAGGGAACACTGAACCCAATTTTTTTCTTTCGTGATTCAGATAGAGCATGCAATTTTAAGCAACTTTCTAATTTACTCCTATTATCAATTTTTCTTCGTTCTCATGCTATCTTTATTTGAAAAAGAAGGCATCTAATCTATTTTTTTGGTTCAGGCCCTGGACTGTATCTGTTTATTGATGGGCGAATTTATCCACCAGTCGGCAAAAACAACCCAGGTTGTTCACCAAAAATGTGCTGGCTGCTAAACTTACATTCTTGCATTTCAAATAAAGATACCAAGAGAATGAAGAAAAATTGATAAAAGGAGTACAATGGAAAGGTGCTTAAAATTGCATGCTCTATCTGAATCCCGAAAGAAAAAATTTGGGTTCAGTGTCTCTTTAATAAAGTTTGATGGAGTACTGCCTGGATATTATTAGTGTTCACACAATGTTCATAATGTTCTATTTATATGTTTTGTTTTTGGTGTGTAGTGAAGACTTTATTTACTGAATTCAAAGATTACAAAAGAAAATCAAACTTGTAGACAGATTTATTCAATTACTAGTGCTTTATAGTAAAGACAATTTTACTGTTTTGCATAATATTATGGCCATTCACTAGCTTTGCAAGTAAGAATAAAAGCCCTTTGAAAAGTAAAAAAATGAGCTTCACTGAACTTCTGCTTCCTTTGTCACAGAATATCTATATTTGCATAATCCTTTCAATTTTACAGCCACTAATTCCCTAATCTCAAAAACACTTGAAAAAAACATCTCTTCCTTAATCAATACACTCCCAGAAGATGTTGGGCTTGTAAAATATGACTTGTAACATCAAACAAGTATTTGATTTCAATTAAGTTATTTTGTAGGGGCAGAAATTAATTAAGCATACAGATTTCTATCAAATAACAGCTGGTTTAAAGAGAGAACGAGCAGAAGTTTAAATTGCCAATACCTCATACGTGTGCTTTAACCACCAAGACTCCTTATGCGCACTCTACAGTATCAGGCGCTAATGTTTTCCAGTGTGATAGGGAATATACGACTATGCCACAATGTTATGGACTAAACCCAAATCACATAGTGTTGCATATAAATCAGGGAAAACAGAAGGTGCTGCAAGCATGAATAGATAAAGTATTATTTATTTCCATTAGGAAGAAAGGGATTTAAAAACCGTATTTTGTAATGGGGGATTTATCTAAGCAAGTAATGCAATGCTAATATAGCAAATAAATCTCTCATTTAAGGATTAGACAAAAGGTTATGCTGAATATGCCTAAATGTCAGGGGTCACACGCTGTCTGGCCTTTCACACTATCTGAAAAGATCACGCTGAAGCATTTATTTTAATGTATTTTCACAGAATTGGTCCATTCGCTCATGAATTGCTCATTTTTCTTTTGCTGTTTTTTTGTGTTATTTTTTTTTTTTTTTAAGTGTGCATATAGTGGGGAAAATGGTGGACATTTGTGAGGTATTTTTTGTTTCATTACTATGTTTACTTAGGTCATCTGATTAGTAAAGATGGTTATTTTACCTGCTCTCACCCAAGGTAAAACCTGAAAATCTTGCCTGTTAGTGATGCCTAAGGACAGGTTTGAAAACCACTGCTCGAGCCTAGACTGATGTCATGATCTTGTTTACTATAAAGTGAGTAGACCAGCAAACAGGAATCAGATTTGCACATACCCAGATCAGTCAGAATGTAACCTAGGTTTAAAACATTTCAGCTGCCCCTATTACACTAAGGTCAGAGGCTACTATGAGAATTTCTAAGTGCTCATTATGCAAGAAAACAAGCAAGTTGTTTGCTGTTTTTTTTTCTCACAATCTGTTTCTTTTCATGTTTACTTTGATTTAACATATTTGTTTTTCCAAAGCAGCTCAGTTCTTCAAAGCACTTATTGGGAATTTTGTTTCTATTGGCATTTTGCTGTTTCTAGCATCATTCACTGCTTTTGACTTGACCTTTGTAGCTCTGTTTAAATTATATTCTGAACGGAGACCAGCGACTTCCTTGAAAACATTGGTGAGGGTAGCTTTTATTGTTCATATATAAACAATCAACAAAGTGAAAAACAGGCCCCCAAGGGGTGCCTACTCACAGAAAATACCCTCAACCGATATGAGGTATGTTTGCATATCATTTTTTTATATATATATATATATATATAAAATATTTTCTATCTCGTTTTCTTTCTGTGAGTCTCGTAGCTCCTTGTTCTAGGTGACATTAATTGATCACTTAAGTGGGTCCAATCCAACCCAAGTTATTTTGCTTGTAACCTACTGCTCTAAAGTATCCCTCGCAGTGTTGGATTTAATGGCTTAATATCTTCAAGGTGTAATTGCAAGACTGGGAAGGAAGGTTTCTCTGACGATCCTTGATACAAGGCCACTCAGGAACCTGACAGCATCCTTATATATAGCAAATGTGGGAATAATAGCTGGGGCAAGGCATGATGATGAATGTGTTCAGGTTTCTTCAGGTGACACTTTAGGATACGAACACAGAGGAGATGCACAATCGAGCCAATTATTACCAGCTTGTCTACATGTGATCTTAACAGGCCAGATCTTTATGATATTGTAACTAGAGCAGAGATTAAATAATCAGCTGAGCAGTAACCATGGTTACTAACCTGCCATCAGCTGATTATTTCACCTGTGCTTTAGTTTAGATATCATGAAAATCTGGCCTGTTAGGGGTACTTAATGACTGGAGCTTTAAAACACTTCTCTGAGACCACTCTTAAATTTATATTTATTAAAAATGTAACTGTGGTCATTACTTAAAGGGACACTGAACCCTATTTTTTTCTTTCGTGATTCAGATAGAGCATGAAATTTTAAGCAACTTTCTAATTTACTCCTATTATCAAATTGTCCTCATTCTCTTGGTATCTTTATTTGAAATGCAAGAATGTAAGTTTAGATGCCGGCCCATTTTTGGTGAACAACCTGGGTTGTTCTTGCTGATTGGAAGAACAATTGATCCACCAATAAAAAATTGCTGTCCAGAGTTCTGAACAAAAAAAAAACTTAGATACCTTCTTTTTCAAATAAAGATAGCAAGAGAACAAAGAAAAATTGATAATAGGAGTAAATTAAAAAGTTGCGTAAAATTGCATGCTCTATCTGAATCACAAAAGAAAAAAAATTGGTTTCAGTGTCCCTTTAAAGGAATATTTAAGTATATATGTATATTTAATACACAATACACATTGTAAAGCAGTGTTTCTCAACTCCAGCCCTCAGGACCCTTAGCAGGCCAGATATTCATTTTATCTTAAAGGGACATGAAACTCAAACATTTTTCTTTCATGATTCATTAATTTTATCTTAAAGGGACATGAAACGCAAACATTTTCTTTCATGATTCATCTCTAGAGAATACAATTTTAAAAAAAATTCTAATTTACTTCTACTATCAAATTTGCTTTGTCCTCGTGTTATTCTTAGTTAGAGATATCTTTAATAGATGGCGTGCACACGTCTGGAGCACTACATTAAAGGAAATAGTGCTGCCATCTAGTGTTCTTGCTAATTTATAACATGGTTCCTGCTATATAGTGTTGCAGACACATGCACACTCCTGAACTTACCTGCTTTTTTTTTTTTTTAAACAAAGGATAACAAGAAAACTAAGAAAATTTGATAATAAAAGTACATTGCAAAATTTGTTTAAATAATGACAGGGTTAAGGGTGCTGAGGGCTAGGTTGGGTAACACTGTTTTAAAGCATTTAACACTGTCATTTTCTTAGCATAGTTTTACATATCAAAAGCAGTTAAGCAATTCATTCTTTGAAAAGTCGTGTGGAGCTCATGCTCCTAGTCTGCTTTGCTGCAGCCTGTTAGGGTCAGATGCAAATAAGCTTTCCTCTGATCTAGGCTACAGCTGTGTGTGATGTTGCAGAATCAGCTAATTTTACCATCCCTAAAGGGACATGAAAGTTAATGTCAACTTCAAGAATGAGTGTCCGGTTTTTAAAAAATACTATTCAAAACAGGGGCACTTTAATTCATGAAAGTTTACATTTCACCGGTTTTGTTAAAAATACTTTCTTCTTGAAGCCGCAGAAGCGATTCCCCCTCCTGCCGCTCGTCACTTCATACGTCAGCAATGACAAATCCGGCTTCCTCCAATCACGGCGTTGCCACAGGCAATGATTCCCCTGGGGGGGGGGGGGGAGCCGTGATTGGAGGATGCCGTATTCGTCATTGCTGACATATGAAGTGACGAGCGGCAGGAGGGGGAATCGCTTCTCCGGCTTCAAGAAGAAAAGTTAAGTATTTTTAACAAAACCGGTGAAATGTAAACTTTCATGAATGAAAGTGCCTCTGTTTTTAATGGTATTTTTAAAAACCGGTCACTCATTCTTGAAAGTTGACATTCACTTTATTAAACATAACAATTTCCTTCACTGCATGTAAATCTGTGCAATGAATAGTGCAAACATATGTTGGTAAAACTGTTGGTTATCCTAAGTTATGTTAAAAAATAAATGACTAACTCACTGTTACCAATTTACTAATCCACAAGCCGACCAGCAATTTATTTTTTCCCCTCTCTTAAAATGTATAATCCTACAGTGTGACAATATACCTTTAACTGATCCCACAAACTCTGGAAAACATTTCCAAAATAATCTGTTTTCTCAAATGGTAAGTGGTGGTAATGTGCGCCCAGCTCTGTATTGTTACATAAGCATTAACATCAGTGTTTTATAGTAGCAGCAGAGTCATTATTTTCAGATTTACAAGCATTAAATATTTTAATTTAATGCCTTGGCTCTCTTGTAATTCATTCACTTAATTATATGATAATTACTCAAATGAAAGACATACAGCTGCTGCTGCTATTTATTCAACTAGGAATCTCAAGCTTTTTGTTTTTTTGGACTTTCTTTACATTTTTAGGAATTTCAAAAATGTTTTTCTGTGTAGAAAAAAATTAAAATTACTATGCATTATAAACACACTAAATTACTGATAAGGCACTGAGAGAGAATATCTGCAGGGCAAAACATTTCTTACAGACCACCTGCTTCATTCAAGACATTAAATAATCAATGCTGTGTTAAAAAAAAAGGTATAAAGATTTGTCTATTTTGAAAGTGCCCTATACCTACACTGTTTTGTACATAGGGGTCAGTTGTTCAGTGAGCAAGAGCTTTTGTAAGGGAGTGTGTAGATGGCCATTGGCCAACCTTTTAACACATGGGGCTGCAGATCAATATTTTAAAAGTTTTATGAGCCGCATTTAAAAATGTGGCTATTAATAACCAACACTGTTTACTTCTGTGATTACCTTGTATCTAAGCCTCTGTGGACTGCCCTATTTTCTCAGTTCTTTTGACAGACTTACATTTTAGCCAATCAGTGCTGACTTTCGAATAACTCCACGGGAGTGAGCATAATGTTATCAATATGGCACACATGAACTAATATTGTCTTACTGTGAAAAACTGTTAAAATGCACTAAGATAAGAGGTGTGGCCTTCAACGGCTTCGAAATCAGCAAATGAGGTTTAGCTTTCAACAAATTATACCAACAGAGCAAATTTGATGATAAGGAAGTGTTGCAGAGTATTCTCTATCTGCTGTTCTCGCTTCTAGAGGGCTCTTTTAACTTGTGGATATCTTGTTTTCCCACCCACCAGAAGTACCCAAAGTGTTTATTTTATTTTCTCCCTGGACCACGAAAACAATGGCACACATTCATAGTTCTGCTTTTTCCCAGGGGCCACAAAAACTTGTACAAAGGGCCACGTGTGGCCCATGGACTTCTAACTAGCCCTCCCTGGTGTAGATAATGGGCTGTACAAATAAGTAAAAGATGAAAGAATGGGGTACAATGTGGTACAATTTGTGAAACTCAAATACTTGTGTAAATCAAATGTGACAATGAGAACACATATCAAGATCTTACTTTTTATATTTGTAAGAAGCAAAGTTGATTAAATTGCATTGTTTGTGGATGCATTTCTTTTGTTCATATAGTTTTAAAATTTGCCTTTTCATATGTTTTAAAAAACTAACAGCAAACTCCACATTTTGGGTGCCTGACTTGTTGATTTGTTGAAAATTCATGGCCCTTTTAAAGGGATATTTGTAAAAGGACATGATACCCAAACGTTGAAGCACATGATAGTGATGCAGCATAGCTGTAAAATGCTAACTAGAAAATATCACCTGAGCATCTCTATGTAAAAAAGGAAGATATTTTACCTAAAATGTCCTAGGTATTCACACCCCACTGTAAAGAGACTTTAAGCAGCCTGTCAGGATGTTTGATCTTTCATGTGCAGGCACAGTCATGTTATTTTCCTATTCAGTTTAAGTTAGTTCTATGAAATCTCATGAGATTTCAGTGAAATCTCATGATATTACAGCAAAGGCAAAGCATTACCTCAGCACTGCTAAAGCTGATTGGCTATTGTTGTTGTTGTTTTTTTTTTCTTCAACTTGCAACTTTACAGTAGCTGAAGTATAACTGTTTACACAGCACTTACTCTGGTAAGCACTTCCTCAGGTGATATTTTCTTGTTCGCTTTTTACAGTTATTGCTGTATCTCTTTCAAGTGATTTAGCATATGAGTATTTTTTATCCCTTTAATACAAATATGCATGTTATTATTCATTGAAGCGTGTCCTTTTTATAATACTGACTCTGGCTTAATATGCGTAAGGCAGGGCTAGACAAACCCAGGAGCCTGGGAGCCACTGGCTCCTAGAATTTTACCCCTGGCTCCTAACTTTTTGGGTTATTCTCCAAATATCTATATACCAATCCAACTGTCTGGCTACTAAAAATATATCTGGCTCCTAAATATTTATACTGGCTCCTATTTTTTAAACAAATTTGTCAAGCACTGGCGTAAGGGTTTATACATGTCTGTAAAGTCCTATTAGGGAGCCACAAGATTAGAACTCGCCACAGGACAATTCGCCATTTCGGAGCAGCATTGACATGTAGCTGCCAATCACCAGCCATTTTCTGTTTGAGAGCTTCAGAGTCTCAACTTTAACCATATGTTTAACCACATTTACTGGAAGAAATCATTAGTTACAGTCAGTAATGCATACATTATGTGCTCTATAAATTAGAGCATGATGGGGGGGCGGAGCCAGCAGCCGTTGGAGCCAGACGTGTTTCACTAGAGCTCCTAGCTTATGACTAAATTAAATGCATATATTTAACTGAAGAAAAAGCTATTATGAGATACTGATCGTTAAGGGCTATTCTACAAATAAAGGAGCACTTTTAACTGCAATCTGAAAATTGACGACTTTATGCTTTTGGAAGCTTAGCTGCACGAGGCAGTTAACGCTGAAACTGTCTTGTCCTATTTACATCTACAATTAAGGACACGTTCTCTCTAAGCATGGATGAGATACGGGCACTGCTCTGGGAATTTGCGAGACAGATGCAGGCTAACTATTCTGACCTTATCCTTGTGATTAAAGCACCATGCGCTCAAGCAGAGAGCGATTCAGGCAAGATGGCGGAGAGAGAGGATGTCTCGCTGCAGGCCCAGACTGAGCAGGGCGCACTCCCCAAGTCTACTATATTCAAGGACCTTGACCCTCGGCGCGAGAGAGTTACTCACATGGAAATGGCAAGTGACCGTGAGTCAGGCTTACCTCTCAATGCTCCACAGGCTCAAGTGCCGCAACCTAAGGCGGCTAGCAGAGAAGGTCAATGTTTGAAGGAGCGCGAAATGTTGCCTAAACCCCGCCATATTTCTACCCGGCATAGCGCAGAAGTGGATGAACACAGTGGCCAACAGTTACGGTACCACCGACAACAGAAAGCTGGAATCGGGTAAGCTCTCTTATCGGAGGGTCCTGAACAGTCTGGGTGACCTGACCAGCGGTTAAATGATTGCTCCTTATGGGAGATTTGAAAAAGACCTGCCACACACAACCCTCAGGCCCCTTAAGCAGATCGCATCTGACTTGCTTACAAGGGACACGCAATCCTCAGATGTGTTCTCAATCAGAGATCTACCCGGAACTTTTGTGAAAATCGGCTTAGGCTGATTGAACTTGCAAGACTTATCTTTTGCTAAGCATGCCAATTATAACATTACAATTATGAGTGATAGTTTTTTTTGTTGTATCTTTTTTCCCTGCTCCGCTATTTTTATTTCATATTCCCTGATATTTTGTTAAGTGCGAGTTCTAATTATATGTGAACTGTGTCCCACATTATATTCATAGCTAAGGATACACTCTTAGATCACAAAGGAGGTTTTCATTCATAACATTAGTGTCTCAACACCTAACATTTTTATTTAGGTTCTTTGCACCATATATAAGTTTATCTATAATACAGAATGTGCAAATTAGAGGTATTGCTTGTATGTGTGAAATGTTTTTGACCTCGGTGTCTCTTTCCTACAGGTTGTGGTCATATTATCTCCAGTTCCTATTTTGCTTAGCTAGTAGTTATGCTAACGATGCCAATATTTTATATTTACTATATGTTTTATTGTAGTGCTAGCTAACTTCCATTTCTAGCCCCAAGCTATCCTCTTTAGATTAACATCCTACTAAGGGACCAAAACACCTCAGGGCGTGATATCATTTGCAAGGACTTACTGTCCTTACATTAAGGAGTAAAATTGAGGGATTTCTATGTTTAAACGTGTAATTTTAGTTTTCCTCAATGGTAATTAACTGTCACTTTAGGTTTGCTTGGCGACTCTTACTATGGTTATCCATTCAAGATATTTATTTAGCTTGCAGCTACTTTTATAAACTCATTGGGTAGTCTCTGACTTAAACATAGGGCTTCACTCATAGTATAATATTGTATAACGGCTGCTTTCTTAATCAGTCCTGAGATGACAAACAATGGATATACATCCCTCTATGCTGCTCTAAGTATGTTTATACAACTAAATCTCAGCATTCATAGGCTGATCACTTTGTACATAGTTCGAACTCGATGGGATATTATGAAGCAGACCCCTAAGTAGAAATAAAAAAATGTCATCCAATGTGCGTACCCAATGTGATTATTCCCATCATCAGATATAAGGCAGCTCACACTTAAAGTACTTGAATACTAAAATGTACAAACTATAGGAAAGGCCTCTATCCCAAATGTATGCTATTATGCTATTTCTTGGTTTATTCTTAGCCTACTTTAATGATACAGATACGGACAATTACTGTTTGCTAGCCAAATACTAACTTGTCCTCTCCTTTTGCTTGTGTTTCTTGCGCATTTTTTCTCACATAGGTCTCATAATAGCTTGTTGCACCTGAATTCTATTTTTAAAGTTCATAGCTCTATATTATTGGACCCTAACAGAGATATGCCAAATTACTTAGCCCCAGTCTGAATTATATTGTAAAATTACCTAATTACTTCATTTTTACAAACTAAATGTTCCCTATATATAGGCTTACCATAATTTTTAGAGGTGAAACTGGGACCACCTGGTGCGGTGCCAGTGGGGGTGTGGTCAGGAGCGTGGTCAAGGGGGTGTGGCAATTACCTGTCCTTTTAAAGTAGTAGCTTTTATGTGTGTAATTTTTGGGGATACTCTACCCTTCCTCAGTAAAACAAGTGAATCACACAGTTTAAATAGACCATAACACCACCCCCTAGTGAAAAAGGCACCATTACGTTGTCATGGCAAATAAATCATTAATCTAAATCTCAGATTCTAAATAATGCCAAACACCAAGCATAATTATCACTTTATCACTTTCACAATTTAATATCTGCAGTATAATATGTGTTTTATGTGTCTAATTAAGGAACAGAGCCAAATACTGATAAGGCATAAATACAACATTGAATGAAAGTAAAAAAGAAACACGTACCTGCTAAAGCTGTTTAAGAGGCTACTCTATACCATAATGCAGGAAGATTATAGCCAAAATGCTATCCTGCATGAAGTAAAGAAAGATCCAGGCCAAAAATCCTGCCTGTCTGTACTTCCTAGTCATACCCATATGATTCCCCTAAAGGTGTATTACCGGCAATGACACCATGGGTCGGGGGGGGGGGTGTTAAATTCTTAGAAAAATAAACCAAGTAATACTACAAAATTAAAAAAAACCCTACGCTGCTCACTCAGCCTGTTTTACTAAATGTGAACTTTGAAGGACACGAACGTTAAGCTAAGCAGGGCTGTATGTAACAAAGTACCAGAATCCAACTATGCTGGAGATCCACAGTCCAGTCATTTTGAATAATGTGTCTGGGTTTCAGGCGGTCTGAAACCCGGACACATGATTTGAAACCTGGAGGTGGCAACCCTACTGGGACAGAATGAACAACTGGGTGGGACACTGGGACAGCGCCTCCAAACCGGGACAATCCCAGTAAAAGTGGGACTTCTGGTAAGCCTACCTATATACTCAGCATACTGAGATTTAAATGCTTTGTTTTTCTAAGTCCATCCAAATTTTGGTTATGTTCTATATATCTAAAGCCATAGAGTTCTGCTAAGTCGGTATGTAAGGAGATGCACAGTTTCCTTAAGGATTTACTGTCCCCACGCAAGAGTGTATGAGAAATGTTTGTTCTTATATGTCCAAGACATAACTGTTTACTATCTTTTCAAATGTTATGTTGAAAGTGTATTATGTATCATACTCCATCTCAGCTAGCAGACACGTTTGATTTGCAATGTTTGGATAAGCTTGTATATTACCTGTTTCATTAATCTTTAGGTCAGTCCTGAACACCTATGTGAATTGCTATCAGTGTGACATGCATGCATTTCTCTATTGTCTATTTTTGTAACGTTTGAGTCTCCCTAAAAGAATCAGTAGAGTAGCCTTTAGCCACTATTTAGCTACTTCACCTAGCGTTAAGATGTCACTTTGCCCCACTACCTACTCTTAAGTAGACTAATTTCCCAAGGCATATCTGATTTATCTTTTTAGTAATCCAGCTAACAGGCCTACGGTCTCTACATTTGGGTACTCCTAAGTTCACTCCAGGTGCCCTATGCTACTTACATTTATAGTTGGCTTCGTCCTCCCACCCCCTTTTCCTATACATATAGCGGTGCTTACCCGCTGAATATCCCCTTCCCCCTATATATCTCAGCCCAAGAGTGGTTGATACCTTTTTGAACCCTCCACAGGCTGATATTTTGGTATTAGGTAATATTTTATTAGAATGTGGAGCTCATACGCTGATAATATAAAAATAAGTTATATTTCATCTCGCCAAAGATATTGTCTAGCTTCATAACCAGACCTGAAATGTATTTTTTCTTCCTGTATGTGCATATTGCTTTCTTAATAATGCCTTTGTATAGACAATGTACTATTCTTTTTGTTGTAACCTTTGCCTTAGGGCGAGTCCTTGTTTAGATGATATATGTTTTAACTTCAATAAAAAAATATTTAAAAAAATAAATAAAAATTAGAGCATGATGTATTTTATATAAAAGGTACCTTTAAAATGTCTTATGTGTCCCTCATCTTTTTTTTTTTTCTTATGTAGTCCACCAAAATATGTTCCTTTTACATTTTGCTCTATTTTGCCATACAAAACACCTGTAGGCCTCTTTCAGCAGTAAATCCACTCTCACACAAATGAAATGGGTTTTAACACCTTTTCTTGTTAAACCGATATAGTGGATGAAATGTCACGCAGCCCTCTTGAGGTTATGGTGGGCAGAAATAAGGCCTTTGTCGATAAATTGGTTGCTTGCCACCGACACACTCAGACATATTCTATTTTCCAAATAATTTAGAGCTGGAATTTGTGGTTTTAATTTGTCCAGTGTTTTCTCTTTTTAGCGAGGAGGGTTTCCATATTCTGAGGTGTCCCCTCCCACTTAAAAATAGAAAGTTTTTGCGAGAAGCACTCTGAAAGTTAAGCTCTGTATGCAGACACATTTTCGGCTAGCTTACAGCAGCTGCGGAGTCGTGCTGATAGATTAAAAGCAGCTCCCAGTCCTAGAACGGAGCACATTAGCTCTCCTGCTGGGGATGGCTGGGGAGCGGCCTACGCAGCTGTCATTTAGGCCAAGTTTCCAACCAAAAAAAGGGAATAGAAGTATCAAAATATGAAAGAAAAAAAAGAAAATCTGTAGAGAAAGCCTGGTATGGAGGTTAACACAGGGTAGAGCATCAGATTCACCTGCAGCTCCTACATCACGCAGAGACACAGAGTCATAAAATAAGAGAAAATGAGAAAAATACTAGACTGAAATGTACAGTCTTAAACCTTTATCTCTCTAAGAAACACAATGCTGTGGAGTCGTATTAGATGCTCGATGGTTACAGCTGCTGACCAGGGGGGTCCTTAGCTTTCTGTGTAGGGATAAAGACATTTTCTGCTATGTTTTTAGTAGTGAGGGATGTGAGAAGGGGGGGACCACACAGAATGAATTGTTTAACCAAAGACCTATTTATGTTTAACCATCTACATGGTTAACAATGCTTCCATTTTGCTGACAGTTTTTGCTCTTATACTCGGTATTGAATGTTGCTATTACTTTATTATCATACAGTGTACATATTTACAAATTCTAAGAAGCTTTGCATGCATCAAATAGGGCGCACTGTTGTTACGCCTTATATGGCACATAGGGAGAGGTAGAGCTTTGAGTTATATGAAGCATAGATAAACCAATTACTACTATTCCTTTGTGTGCTGGATACGTAGAGAGATGGGCTTGCAACCTTTGTCTGCTTGAAGTTCACCAGTGATAAATTAGGATGTAAAGTAAGGCAGAAGTGGGGCAAATACCAGACAAGCCCAGATTATGCCAAATACATGAGAGATCTGTTTTCAAATACTTGCTTAATATATACATGCACATATACATTAACAGGTATATTACACATTGTATTATCATCACTCATTC